>NC_052473.1:17164152-17419203 GCF_009730915.1 Dioscorea cayenensis subsp. rotundata | reverse complement strand
TACACATGCATACTTAGAACCCTACTGGGTTTCAAGATGGGCATGAGAGAGAGAGTAATTAAGTATTATTACATGATGGTTGAATCACAAACCCATCCAACATCCATCTCGAAACCCAATACAGTTTTCTAAAAGAGTCCTATTAGAGTTCAGGTAGACCAGGTGAATGAAAATTACCATCCCTAATCACAACTTCATGATGGTTACAATTTAGCAAAATAAAGTCTAAAGAAAATACCACCACTGCCAATTAGAGATCATTACAGATTCAAAATTTTTCTTCATATGGCCAGAATAAATGAGAATTAGGCAGAAGAAGATTAAAGAGAACAGAATCAAAATTTGGCAAGAAATTTACATTGAAAATTTCATAATGCCACATTATAGCAAAAACGCATAAAGGACATGTGAGTTGGCAACAAAGATAATTGAGCAAAAGTAGGGCATACTTTAAAAGCTTTCAGAAAATCATCATCTTCATCATCCAATGGAGCCTCCTCATTATCAACTTGGTCTCGATTCAGTAACCTAAAAAAGTTGAGCAGCCAGAATTATCAAACTTAATTATTTTGCATAAGAAAAAAGAGAATTAAAAAGTCATGTATACCTATCAATTGCAGCATCATCATAGTGAATTTGGCGTGCTTTTCCAGCCTCATCATTCTCATCGGCAAATAGTTCTTTCGAACCATACCTTATAATGTCATCCAACTCCTCCTATAGAACAGAGTAAATTGAACTATAAAAATGACCATTAGCATTGTCACTAACTCACTATAAATGACAATGCTGGAGAAAACAGAGAGTTGGCAACTAAAGATTGTATTTGGTGACTCTAAAAACAGTTTCATAAACCATGTGATTGTAGATGTCTATAAAGTATAAAAAAGAAAAAATCCAACAAGTTTCTTAAGTAAACTCTTGGTTGCTATACCAAGCCATCTACTAAAAACATAAAACACAATTTCATATGTTACACAAGTGAACTATTTTGGGGCATAACCTATAAATAGGAAAACCATGGAAAATTGTATACACATACAATCATGCAGCCAAGAACAAATTGACAAGGCCACTATACCAATAGTTAAATGTTGGTACTAAAGCATCTAGGAGTTGTTAATTAAATAATTTCTAATAAATTGTTTGCTAAAACATGGTAGGAACAAGGGCAATAATTGCTCGAAAATTGCTGATCTCGCAACTGATAGGAAAACTTGTTTCAAATTATCCAATATGGCCCAATCTTGTCCCCACCCAAACATATACAAGTGTTACAAGCATTTTAGGTCTCTATAATGAAACTTTATTCTGCATTTCAAAAAATATAACCTCTAAAACTTTGACACAATATGCAAATTTATCGCTTGAACCTTAGGCAACATGGAAGTCTCCTATAACCACAGACCTATAAGTTAGCAAATATGCATAATCTATCAGAAATGAACCCTCCAGTTCCAAATATAAAATATCTATTCTTTGCTGGTGTCTGAAGCGCATTTTTTGCAATCCCAAGTGCTAATAGCCTTCCATTAGCAACCCTTTTAATTTTAACTAATATAATACTTGGAAGACACTGCAAAAACAAAAGACCCAGCATTTGTATTTGGAGCTTTAAATCGATATATTCTAGAGTGATTTTTATTCGAGTGATTCAGTACCAAAAAAGCACAAAAGGTGCATACCTGATTGACTGTTTGTGCCTTGAGCCGACCAACGACAAGATGTTCTAAGATCATTTTCTTCTTGGTCATCTGCATCATCCTTTCCTCAATGGTTCCACGAGTGATGAGCCTATATATCATCACCTATAACAAAAGAAGAATCGCTACTATGCATTTTTCAAAAACAACTGCAAATATGTTTCTTTTTTGAACATGTATACAAGTAAATCAAACCTTGTTAGTTTGGCCCAACCGATGAGCCCTGGCCATAGCTTGTAAATCGGCATGTGGGTTCCAATCACTGCAAACCATTGATGTAAAGACAGGTTTTGCAGAATACAACAAGTACACATAAGAACCTCAAACAAGAAAAACTAGATAGGTACCTATCATATATAATAACAGTATCAGCAGTTGCGAGATTAATCCCCAGCCCCCCAGCCCTCGTAGAGAGCAGAAAACAAAACCTTGTCGAATTTTTGGCATTGAAGCGATCAATACGAATCTGTCTTTCCGCTCCACTGACTTTCCCATCAATACGCTCATAATTCCATTTCTTCAAAATAAGTCAAATAATTATCAGAATAATCAAGTGAAAAACAAAATTGGCCATCGTAAGCAACATCCTTCGAGGATGGTAAGAATCCTAGATGTGATAGACTTTTGGCACTAGCACCTTGTAGCTAAGGTAATCTTCCAATAAGTCAAGCATATGCTGAAATTGTGAATATATAAGGACACGATGACCTTGCTCCTTAAGCTTCACCATCATCTTATCCAGTAGCTGCATTTTTCCAGAGAAGTCCAAAAGTTGTCTGGCAGAAAAAAGAAAAAAAAAAAAAGAAGAAGAAGAAGAAGAAGAAGAATTAAGATTTGTTGCTGCAAGGTACCAAATTAACGAGCAGTGAAAATTTTAAAAATTTTCAAGGAAAAATAGTCACTTTGATCAATTGATAAAAACCTCAGTATGATGCAAAGAAAAATAAATCATACTAAAGATAGGGTGTAGAACATTGAAAATTGACCTTGGTGCTTGAAAGATAACATTGTTATGCTTGTTTGGTTTGAACAGTAAGTTTGCAAAAATCATATGCTATAAAGGAACAGAAATGTTGCCACATAAATTGCCATTTAATACCATAAACTTTGCCACTTATATGACTTCATGCTAAAGAAAGGAAAAGAACACTGAGGGTCTATGAACTGAATTTTGCACTCTGATAGTACAAAAAGGATTTAAGCAAAACTGTATCGGGTGTGGAAATGGTAACAATGTAATCAAGGCATGTACTTCAACTTTCTTATTGTTAAAATGGCACAAAGTTTGATTAAATTACAAGGACAAAACAAGATAAACACATCATTTCTCCCTCCATCTCATTCCAATAACTTAATTCTCAGCGATGTCCTCATAACTGATCCTCAAAGCCTGGATGGTTTCATTTTTTTTTAATTTAAAGATTCAAAACCTCTCATCAGAAGTGCATATCTTCTTGGTCATCAGGACCAATGTAAAAATATATATAGAAGTTTATGGGATAAAGGCATGACTCAGGAGATGAAGTAAAGAAATGAAACAAAATGAAGCTGTGCACACGTAAATAATGTGACAAATGATTTCTGAACAATTTAGATAATTAAACACATGACATACGAAGAATAAAAATAGCACTAATATGAAAAGGATGGATCAGAAAAATGGATAGCAGACTGAGCCATGCAAGAACAAAATCAAAAAGAAGAAAATGAAACAACCTTGATTAAACTCATTCAATGAAGTTTAACAAAATAAAAAGATATCAACAAAGAAACACATACTAGTGTTATTAATTACTAAATTTTTTTTTAAAAAAAATACTGCATACAAGTTTCCATGTTTCTAAAAGTTCTGATCTGAACACCCTAGCTAAACAAAACAGACATGCACTAGGTACCTTAAATATAAGAATTAGGACACGAATAAAGCAACATCATTTACCTTAACCCTTCATTGGCATCTGCTGGCTCTTTGGGTTCACTCGCTTTAACATGTACGGTGGCGAAAACTTACAGTTCCATAACAGTTGATAGAGATCTGGGTTGGGAACAACATCTAGTCATCCAATACAAATAAAATGGGACATAGGAAATATGACAATTTGTGACCACCTGTCGCCTCCGAGCTAAAACCTGGTAATTTACGGTGGAATGGCCTTGTAGTATTCTTTCTTGCTACTTGTTCAAGCCGTAAATCAGTTCCTTCTTTGGTGGCAGATCTTTCATAACATCCTTCTTAACTCCTGCAGGCATGTACAATATGTTATAATGCTCTGCCTTGGAAGTACTAGATTAAAAAGGCAGTCTTTTCAATTAATTAACACCAAAATATTCATACCAAAAACAATAAAATCTCAAAAACAACAGAGGCACTATGGAGAAGTATACAAGGTTGAAGGCCCAACTCTAAAATAGTTTACTAATTGAAGGCAATGGAATTGAAAACAATGGTTTCAAGCAAAAAGTACATATCAAAAAACACACACATACTGAGCACATATCAAGCTGCATTCATGAGATATCAGCTTAACATGGGGACCAACAATGGAGAATGTAATTCTGTAGGCATTGAAAAATCAGACTCAAAGTGGAGTAGGAGACTTGTTAAAAGTTACATGATGGGAAGAGTCTCCTGTAGAAAAAAGGACAAGTAATGACCTAGCCAGGAGCAATTTCAAAATTGAATGAGGAAACTTATCAATACGGGCCATAGTAGTGGAGGATGTTCCACCTGAACAATGATGTCAGCAGATGTGGTGTACGCCATATATATCAAATCATATGGAATTTGAGGAAAGAGCAAGTTGCACCAGTCAAGGATAAAGTACAAAGCAACAGTGTCCTCTAATCATGCTAGGTATGAGCATATCCACCTGACACTCCCACACAAGAAATTCCATAAATCCAACTAGAAATGACATGTAAGATGTGCAATACAGCCGACTAGAAAGTATTTCCAATTAAAATTACTAATGTGGGTTCACAAATATATGTTCCCTAAAACCACCAGTACCACATAATAAAGCAGGTCATGTCACATATCATTGCCAAAAGATTCCAATATAATCTGGAAATATGATTAATGTGACAATCAAGATACTTTGGAAGAATAGGCCCATATAACCATGAATAGCGACAGCAAGACCAGGTATAATTGGACACTTCAAAACCGAACAAACGTCTAAAGATTCTCCGATACCTCTTACAGTTAACACTCGAGTGGTTTTGCTGTCCTAATTTTCAAATTATTGTGTTTTCAGAAAGATGCAGCTTCTAAAATTATTTTCATCTATAACATTGTTAAAAACTACCTGTATCTGTACTGGGACAGGTTTAACAGATCAGGATCATCAAAGCTTTAATTAAATGGAGGGCTGATATTGAGTCAATTTGGGATTACAGAGTGGCTTGACACTACAACATTGTTTCTTTTTGACTTGTAATTGACTTCTAACACACTGCATGAAAGGCACACACATTTAACTTCATCTTGTGTCTCTTTGTTGTTTGACAGGTGATATCATCACTTGCCACCTAATCACGTTCAGCAAAAGAGAACTCTGTCATACTCAATGTGAAGTATCTTTCTTTTCTAATATATATGGCTGAAGCTGGGTGCACTAAGAAGATAATATATATATATATATGGAAATTATCAATTCACAGCAACAAAAGGGAAACTTTAGGAAACTTACTGTAGAAGGTGAGGATGCAACATCTTGTGAAGCCTAACAACATTCTTCTTGGTTAATATCCTTGAATTCCTTCTGAAATCCATGATTGCTGTACTGACTGGCATAAATTACACATTGAACAGCCCCCTCAATTAAAGCATCTTTCATAACATTGAAGACATAGCATATAATGAGTATTAATCACAGGAATAAAGGCATATACACATGGTGCCCTTAGAAATATAATAGTAATATTCTTAAAAGCAATAAAAGCATCTTTTGGAACATTATAGACATGTTAAAGAACATTAATGAGTAATTAATCACAGGAATAAATTTGAAGTTAGCCTAAAAACAGTAGTATGCATGTATTGTTGTCATCACTGAGATACTCTTCTTGGAGAATCTCACATAATTTGTGTTATAGGCATAAAAGAATTTTTCATGGAACAATGAGCTATATCTAAAATAAACATGCTATTGCTCTATAAAATACCCTAAAAATAAGAATACACCAAAATTAGAAATAGCAACAAAATCCAAAGAATAATGTTGCAAGGGCAGCACAAACCTTTCCAGTATCCAGAAAGTGCATGAGCATGAACAACTCGTCTAGATTGTTCTGAAAAATTAAAATAGAAACCATCAGCAATTAGACATATTCAGTAAGCAACCTAAAAAATGTGCAACTGTCAGAGTTATAATTGAAATATCACTACAGACATGTGAAAGCATAAAGACGTAATACTATAAGAAATTAAAAGGAAAGCCTAACCACTTGATCAATCAACGGCTTCATTACATATGGTTGCCCATATTGCTATGTTTGCCACTGTAGAACATTACCTAGGTAAGCATAACGTGGGTGCAAGCATTTTGGAAATACAAAATTAGTATGTTTTCTTCTAGCTTTAACCTGGAAAGTACATCTTATATTCTATCGAAAAAACAACAGAAGATTGGCATATTAATAATGGAAATCCCAAGCAAATGGCAAGGTTAGTGTTCAAAAGAAGATTTAGAATTACATAATTTGTCAATATTTTTTCACTAACTTCAAGCTAAAAATAGAAAAATATAAAAATACTTTCAATAATAAAAATAATTACATGGTTTAGCAAAAGAGTCTGCAGTGGACAACTCATATAGGATAAAAGAAATATCTCAGAATGAAAATTAAGTCAAGATGTTGAAAATAAAAATTGGCACAAAGTAAGAAGATACAAAACCTATAGCCACCTATCTGGCAAATGCTGAAAACCTTATGCTAAGAGCATACCAACCTGAAGAGGAGTGCCAGTCAAAAGCACACGATGATTGGTAGAGTAAAGTTGTAGTTGAAGAAATAATTTTGAGTCTTTGTTCTTGAGACGGTGGCCCTCATCAACTATCTATGTCAAATAAAGAATATCAGCAAAGAGAAATGCAAAATACATCAGATGAAAAAGTCCAGAAGGAGAATACCATGCATTCCCACTGTATAGGTTTTAAGGACACTGAATCCATGTTGATCATTTCATATGATGTCAAAAGAACATCAAACTTGACTCTTGATTGCTTCTTTTTATCATCACCTTTAACAGTTTTCTTTTTTTTCTGATTCTTTTTGTCTTTGGGAAAGAAGAACTCATACTGTCTGATTACAGCACGAGCCTGTGCAGATCCAAAATACATTACCTTCAAGATAATTCAACTTCGGTCAGAACAGCATTCATTTCAGAAAAAACAAATATGACTTGACATTATAAAAATATTTAGCTAATTCCTTGCATGTAACCAAAAAATCCTATTTAGCCTGAAGCGTAGTATCAACATACAACATTCATTTGTGGTGCCCAAGTTGCAAATTCACGTTCCCAGTTGCGCAATGTTGAAAGAGGTGCCACAACCAAATGAGGAGTTAACTTTTCTTCAAAAAGTGAAGCAAGAAAGGCAATGCTTTGAATAGTTTTTCCTGCAGCAAATATGGAAGCCTCATTCATATTGTTTGATCAAAAGATATAAAATTATGATGTGCTACAAAACTGGATATTATACAAAATACTTGCCAAGACCCATCTCATCTGCAAGGATAACATGTGTACTCTTGGACCAAGAATAGCGCAGAAAATTTAAGCCCTCAAGCTGATAAGGATGTAATGCACCTGTAATCAACCAATATATTAGTAATATACATGTTAGGAAGAATTTCAAACAATTACATACAATAATATAACACTAGCCAGATACCACCTGAAAGAAATTGAGGAGTTTGCTCATACTGCTGAAATTCTTTTTGATTGTGCTTCAATTCATTTGAATCACGATTAGACACCTTATTTTTGTTAGATAATTTCTTACGGCCCCTGGATTGGATCATATTAAACCTTTCAATTTCAGGTTTAAAAGCAGAAATGTCTGATTCATTTTCCCAGTAGCATTCATCATAAGGAAGTTCTTTCCACTTGACAAAATACTCCCGTTCCTCACCAATTTTTCTGTTGGAAAATAATAAATAAACTTACACATTAACCATCAAAAAAAAAAAAATCATTAATCTCTGTATAAAAGAATGGAAGAGAAAATACATCAGCAAGTTGCTGGTGAACACATGTACTGAAAGCATTTACATTTTGCATGAAATACATTATACATGTTATTCAAAAACAAGCACAAATATATGGTTGACATTAAGAGTGATAGCTTCATCCATGATAATCCATAGACAAATGGGAGCAGACACAATAGTTTCATAAAGAAAGCTCCATGGACAATATTAGCAGACTTTACAGCAGTTCCATGTCTCCAATAGCTATTCCTGACATCAATCTTGAACTCATATGCCATTAAAAACTAAACCAAAATGGTACAAGGAACAGCTTCAAAAATACCAGTTCACAGACGTTGCATCGGTATAGTGGAGCACCATCCCCAACAACACTAGTCAAGCTCTCGGTAGGATCACTCTTGTGCAATCCACATTTGATTCTAAAAATTAATATCAAACAAAATCTAAACAAAGAATAAATCACAAAAATGGTATAAGAAAATAGAAATAGGAATTACCAATGTGAACCTATTGATTGCACATTCAAAATTAAAGACAAAAACGAGGGTAACTGCCACTGAACAGATGACCTCTAATCACGCACATGTAAATGGGACTGTTCTGACACAATCACTCACCCTGTGGATCACCAAGCTATAGAAAGCATTAGGTACTTATCCCTATTATAGTAACCAATAATCCCACATCTGTTCATAGAGCAAGTTTGGACTTGAATCTATAAGTAGAAGTCTCTCATCCTATTCGTTCATGCTTTGGGTTGAATTGTGACCAAATAATATATTCGATTTACATCTAACAAAGCCAAAAGTATATGCTTCTCCAGAGGTTAATAAAATCTTCAATCAATAATGCAAAATACTTCATGTTCTCAAGTTATCCCTTTTCTCCATATTATTCATGAAGAGACCTTTATATGGCAGCCAAAGACCACATCAATTTGTTTCTAATACCAAGCAATTCCACTTATAACTCTTTAATCCACTTTTCATAGATTGCTATAAAAGACAAGAATATATTGATATTACCCCGAACTTCATTCTTTTTACCAGCTTCTCAAAACCCAAAATCACTCAAAATTTCATATTAGGTCAGTAATACACTAATACTTTGTAAATTGACTTTTGACACCCTCTGAGCCAACCCTCTTTTATTGTCCCACAAGCATTCTTTACTATCTCACTTTCAGTAGAATCCTCCTGAGCAAGCTACTGTTTGAGCTTTTACCTCAGTGCACTGCTATAATATCCTCGAATATGTTTCATTATCCTTCATGCCTAGATTTTGTTTTAATTTGATAAAAGAGAAAATCAAAACAAGCATAGTTTGGCAGGACTGTACAACGTAAAGAATGGATAGTTATTCTTCATGTCAAGGGTCTGCTTAACTTGATCAGACATGCAAATTTAAGTAGTTTCACAGGACCTTATAACATAAACCATCCATCAGTGTTATTAAAAGCAAGAAAGGCGCTCGCCTAGGCGCTCAGGCTAGGCGGCCCTAGCGCCTCAACACCCTCCAGGCGAGGCGCCTTCAATGAAGCGAGCGCTTTTTGCCGGGCGACAGGCATAAAAAAGGCGCGCCTGTCTTTTTTTTATTTTATTTAATGCTATCAGCCATATAATTGATGTTTTCAATTATTGTTAATTGGAATTTTATAAAGGCACACTTGAAGAAAATTAATTTAGGAGAGAAAAACTAGGTGATTTTAAATAGTAAACCAATTAATAAGGAAAGAAATAAATTTAGAGGAGAAAAACTAGGCGATTTTAAAAAAAAAAAAACGCATACTAATAAAGAGGGAAATAAAATTCGGAGAGAAAAACTATGTGATTTTAAATATGCGCACTTACTAAGAAGGAATGAAATAAATTTAGAGGAAAACTAGGTGATTAAAGTGTACAATTGCTATTTTTTTAAAAATAATGAATAAATTAAGGGAAGCAACAAAAGTTGCACTCTAAATCTAGTGATGGGATTGAAGCTAGTTTAGATGATGAAGATGATAATATTGTAGAAATAGATGACTTATGAAGATAAAATTTGTACTCTAAAAACTTGATTGGTTCTAGACTTCTAGGAGTATTTTGCTTGACTCTATGTTTTGCTTTGTTTGACTTTAATTGTTCCAAAAATTTTTTATATATATATATATATATACAAGCTATTTATTAACTACTACTTTACTTCGCTCGGGCATGCGCCTTTCATGGCGCCTCTCGCCTCAAGCAATAAAAAGTCTTAGCGCCTTAAGGGTGCCTATCGCTTTTAATTACACTGCCATCCATGTGTGTGACTTTTGTTGGAGTGGAGGTTGAAGCTCCATATTGAACTCTTTGAGTTTAATAGTTGATTGCAAATGATTCTATGAGATACTGGACATTCTATCAGAAAGGTCAAACTACATATACTAAGTATAATGAGGCACGCATCCAAATGTATTTTTGAATTAGTTAATTTGGTAATACTAAATTTGACTAGGCAAGAAAAGATGAAGAGTGAGGGGTACTATGAGAGGTGATGATAGTTAGAGACTATCAAAATAAGCTTTGCACTCATGGACATGGAGACCTATATGTGACCAGTAGAGAATTATTAGATGAAATTCCAGCAAATGCATGAATGTTCAATGTTTTAATGGCTTTTCATTTGTAAGACTTGTATGCAAAAAAGAAAAATGATGTGCACAGACTGTACCAACATATCTAGTTCTTCTGCTTACAACATAGTTCATGCACTGGAATTTTAAATATTAGTGGTTAACATTGCATTGGCACACTCCCATTTTCAGGACAGGTAAGAAGAGAACAAACACAAAATGGAAAAATGTATATCAACATGATTAATGATATACAAAAACAAGTTGCTGCAACCAAGTTCAAACAAACAATAAATCTGCATCTACATCATATGGATGGCCTATTAACCAAGCAATAGAATTTATAATCATTGACCATATATTTCAGAAAGAAAATATAGAGCTATAAATGTATTAATGTAAAATTTTCAGAATACAAATAGTAATAACAATGTAAATCAGATAACAAAACTAAGACGTTACCAAATTACTTTCAAAAACATTGAAAGCAGCACCAAAGAAATCAAGTATTCAAACCTGGAGGCAATAATTCTATCAACTGTTGTCCATTCAGGCCTGATAGCAATCCAGTCATCCTCAGAGTTATCCATGCCATCCATTTGTTTACTAAAGCTTTTCAATTTAGTCTTTAACCGGGGATTGGCCTTGCCAGCTTTCAAAAATTCTTTCTCCTGCACCCTGTTTGATTTTAAAACAATTTGCACACGTCAAAGTCAAAACACACAACCAAATGCAAATATCTTCCAAAGAAGAAAAGGGGTCCTTTAAAAATTGGATAAAACCCATTATGATAATAACTCAACTTGTTAAGCACTCTGCTAAGATTTGGACAGCTAGTCTAAATTCTTTCTGCAAGCTTTGGAGAAAAAAAGAACAAGATTTCCACAAAAATCTAACATGACAGGAACTGAAGGGACAACAACTCCCTACATTTATGATATTCATACAGCTAGTTCAAATTCACAGCATGATACCAGGAAACTTAAATATAGGAATTTGTATTGAAAACCAAATAACATAAATTGCTACTGAAAGTAATAGAAATACTTTTCATGCGTCAAAAACTACCATGTACAATGAAGGTAGGACAACCCCTTCCATTTTACAAGATAGTGCTTCGCATATTTTGGTTTTGAACCAGTCTTTGAAGCGTCAGTTTCATCTGATGTAGGGGGACGCATCTCACAGTCTAAAATTTTTTCAACTTCATTCAAAGGGCTAACCTGCAACAGAAGAAACATTGAAAAACTGACCCTGTGAAATATGCAACTGAGAAGTTTTAAAATAACTTACACATTCAGGGCAACTCCAAGAATCAGAAGGAAATGTTTTACGGGGAGGAAGTACACATTTTAGGTGAAAAGCATATGTGCAGGTTGCACATCCCGTAAGATCCTTGGATTCCCCACTCTCACCACAAGACTGGCATGCACCTTCCTTCTGCACGAAGTAAAATAAGGGATTAATAATGATAATAGAAATAGATGCATGCATTTATCTTTGATTGTAATTGATCGTCATAAGTCACAACTGTGTGCCTGAATTCATATGTACCAAACATCAGTTCCTCATTCCAGCAGTGTGGCCAGTTTTTGGATCACAAATTTAATGTCAAGTGGAAATAGTCAATTGAAGAACTATAGACATTCTAGTTCGGTGGCTGCTAGGCCATGGATGAGGTCATAAAAAAAATAAAAGGGAAACAGAGTAAGAAACTGTTGCTAAGAAGATCATCACAATTGGCAACGAAGCAAAGGAATGGTTGATATTTTGGTCAAGATTCTAAAGAAAATACGTATAGAACACTTATCTGACCAGTTTTTTGAAGGCTACCAAGCAAAAGAAGCACCTTTGCAATAATACAGTAAAAAGAGGAAATACTCTAGTTCTTAAAAAGAAAAAAACATCCCCCCATCCGCACTCGGGGGGTAAAATTGGTTTGTATTTCATTTCATAAGCATCCAATCCAGAATAATAACACAAAACATATTCGATTCCCCCTCTGGACAAGAACATGATGCAATGATATCCCCACATACCATTATTTATTCAAGTTCATCTAAGGGTGATATCTATTCATACATAAAGTCTTCCATTAATAGGAATCCCACATCAAATACAATCTACATGAATTCTCTTGAGCAGTTCCCGTCCATGTCATTATATTTTTTGCTAAAGAGTTTCTGAGGCAGATATGTGGTGTTCAAAACTTCCCTTTGAAGGATTATGACAAAATTGCATGAAGGCAATTTGCTATAAGTTTTTAGTTGCATCCACAGTGCTCTACAACAAACATAGTTGGATAGCAAATCACATGACAAAATCAAATAATCAAGAAATTAACTCATGGAGAACTTGAAGAAGAAACCCACCATAAACCTCAAAGAGAACGGCTTGTTAACAGTCTAAAAACCTGAAATTTGGAACCATTTGACATGAAATCCATGTTTTGAAACCTAATCATGCAGTGAAATTAAAAAAAATAACAGAACCTGCAAAATAGCTCCATGCTACAGTCCCTAATTCACATATAACAATCAAACATCTCTCGTTAGATTGAATAACACGCAAGCAAAACAGTGGCAAAGCTGGATCAAAGTCCAAAACCCTGATCACAAAAAATTCCAAAACCCAAACACAACAACCAAATCAAAGGACCGCCAAGGCCAGAGCTAGGATGAAATTTCCAAAAACTAAAATCCAAGTTAACCAGCATCAACATACCGCATCTTCCCTCAAAATTCGCTCCGGCTTCTGGTCCTCCGGCTTAGGCTTCGGCGGAGCAACGAAATCATCATCAGACTCCCCGTCATTGTAGAGCGGCCTCTTCTCCGATCTCACTCGAAGCCTTTCAACCAAACTACTCATCACGAAACCCTAGAATTCCTCAAAACCACCCCCAGAACTCCAGATTCCTCAATAACACCCCCAAATTCACTGAAGAAACAAGCTTTGCAGAGCAAAAAGGGAGTGAAATCTAGCTTTCAAAAAGAGGGTTTCAACGATCACGGCGAGAGTTCCGGAATGGCGGGGAGAAACCGCGCCGGAGAAGAAGAGTGAGGGGGGAACTCAACGGGAAAATCGAACGGAAATTTTACTTCTTTTTTATTCACCTTGTAAATTATAAAATTACAAAATTGTCCTTTTAAATTATTAATTATTTAATAATGCTTACAAATCCGCTAGTAATCATTGTAAGTAATTTTTTTTCTTTCTTTTATTATTTCTTATTGGAAACAAAAATAAATAAATAAATAATTAACATGGGAACATGAATTCTAGGAGAAAACTTCAAAAAATAAATAAGTAAATAAATTTGTAATAATCATGGTAAAATTTTTGTTAGTTTAATCTTCTTATTTTTTTTACGAATCCTGGACTTTAAATTAATTTGGAATAAAATATTGAAAGTTATAATGAACAGATTTCCCTCAACAATTTGAGCATTGCAGGTTGGATCAACCTTTATTAGTACAATAATAATAAATATAAAAAAATTAAAATTTTAGTATTTTTGAGTTTAATGAATATTTTTAAATACTAATATTGAAGATACAATAGGGCCAATGTCAAGTAAAATGTATGAAATTTTCTGGTTTTAGTCAATTTGGTAGGTATGATTGGAAAGGTCGGATTTATTCTTGTAAGTTTTTACATCTTTCATTTTTTATTATTATTATTATTATTATTATTATTATTATTATTATTATAATAGGAGATAATTTATTTACTTCAACCAATGTTATGATTGCAATTCTTTAATACTTCTCTATATGAAATATGTTAATATAGTCACCAAAAATCAAAGCATGCATACTTCTCTCTATGATTCTAATGCATAAGTATTTTTGGGAAAATGAGCGGGGCGAACCCACTAGAGACCCCAGAAATGTACACAAATCTCGATGAAACAAGTGGGGACGAGGTCAGGGTCACATAGGTGCTGGAACCATCCATACACAACCACTATTCACAACTCCCAAAAATATGTCCTCATCCGAGAATCAAACTCTCACCGCTCCCATAAATATTAAGCGCCTCATTTAGTTGTAAGAGGAACAGTGCAATTGATTCACAATAAATTAAATAAAAAAATTCTAAAGCAAAACAACTCTTCCAAGATGTTCAAAAGAATACTTAAATTCTAAGACAACAAAAAGACACTTATATGATATACATTATATTAATAAGTTTGAAAGATGTTTTTGTGCTTTAATAATTTTTGATTTGATTGAACAATATCATTGCTCTCCTCTGAATAATTATAGAGTTTCTTATATATGATCGGAATTTCATCAAAATAAATTATCTTGAAGTTGAAAATCAAAACTCACCAATATTTTAACAACTTTCTAGTGAAATGCATTTGTTGATGTTTGAGTTTTTAACTCCTTAATCATTAATTAAGACAGTTTGTGTATGTTGGGATTATATTATTACTGTGATAGCTTCTTACACCCCTCACAAATTGAATTTTTTTAGTGGAAATTGTTAAAACACCCTCGTCAGGGTTTGTAATATCGCTAAAAACACCCGCTAGTTTTTTGACTCCCCAAAAACCCTTCTTTTTGAATACAATGATTTTTTTAAACCCCCAAACATCTAACATTGATTGATAGAGTTAATTTGGAATTTTTGGACGAAATTGTCCCTCTACGTGGGAAGTTGTGGCAAGTGTGATGAGGGTTTGACTATAATGCCCTTAGGCAATGAGTTTCTATTTAAAAACGAAGCTTTCTATTTAAAAATATGAGGTATGTAGGTTCTGCTTTAAAAAATGAGTTTTCTTTGTTTAAAAATGAGTTTTTCTATTTAAAAAAATGAGTTTTTTTGTTTAAAAAAATGAGTTTTCTGTTTAAGAAATGAGTTTTTCTGCTTAAGAAACGAGGTTTCGCTTTAAAAATGAGGTCTCTGCTTAAGAAAATGAGCTTTTCGTTTAAGAAACGAGGTTTTTGTTTAAAAAAATGAGGTCTCTGTTTAAGAAATGAGTTTTTTTGTGATGTATTTATCACCCCAAAAATCTCTTTATCATAGCTTGAAATCGGCCAATGAGACAAAAGCATGCGACTCACAATCACACCACGTTGCAGTGAAAAATAGGATTTCGAACCCCTAGAATTTTGATCTCCACCTCGATCTAGATCTCGATCTCGCAGCAGAAAAAGATGCAACCTTTCGATGCCTTCGCCGACGACGAGGAGCATGCGGTCTTCCCCGAGGTCGATCGACGAAGAAGATGAAAAGAGATGAGGGTCGACTGACGTGGGAAGACGATGAAGACGAAGACGTAAGACGGGCGAGATCGAACCCTCATCGGGCGGCCGCTTCCTCCCTCCGCTCCTCGCCACCGACTTAGGCACCATGGATCCAAAACCCCTGAATGATCCCTAACCCTAACCCTATTGCTATCCATGTTGCGGTCTCCGTAGTCGAGAATGGTTCCGCTCAAGTTCACCTGGTCTTTATCCGGACGCAGCCATCAAGACCTCACCACTCCGACCTCCGAGGAACGTCTCCAACCCGGATCGCCAACGCCGACAAAGATTTCTCCTTTAAGACCCCACACGAGCGTGCCACCTTCGAGATCGCTCTCCGGATCTCGGAGCACGCAGACTCAAGCTGCTCGCTAGAGATCGACGACGATGAGATACTCAACGTCCCTACTCAACGAGGTTTCGCTTAAAAAAATGAGGTCTCTGCTTAAAAAAATAAGCTCTCGCTTTAAGAAATGAGTTCTCTGCTTATACGCTTGTTTGTCTTTGTTTAACCATCGATGTTTCGCTTTAATATATTGCGCTTTACGCTTAAAAAGTGCTTAAATATCGTTGTTTCTATTTAAATACGTACGTAGCGCAACCTTTCGACGCCTTCGCCGACGACGAGGAGCATGCGGCTTCTCCCCGAGGTCGACGACTGAAGAAGACGAAAGAGATGAGGTCGATCGCATGTGGAAGCACGACGAAGACGAAGACGAAGACAATGAGATCGAACCCTCATCGGCGCCGCTCCTCCCTCCGCTCCCTCGCCACCGACTTAGGCACCATGGATCCAAAACCTCTGAACGATCCCTAACCCTAACCCTATCACTATCCATGTTGCGGCCTCCGCAATGAGAATGGTTCCGCTCGTTCAAACTCGCCTTATCCGGACAGCCGCCACCAAGACCTCACCACTCCGACCGCCGAGGAACGTCGCCAACCGGATCGCTAACGCCGATAAAGATTTCTCCTTTAAGACCCCACACAAGCAGCCACTTCGAGATCGCCGCCGATCTCGAGCTCAGAGACTCAGCTGCTCGCGACGAGATCGACGATAGATACTCAACGTCCCTACTCAACGAGGCTTTCTATTTAAAAATGAGGTCTCTGCTTAAAAATAAGCTCTCTTTTTAAGAAATGAGTTCTCTGCTTAAGAAACGAAGTTATCTCGCTGATACGCTTTGTTTGTCTTTGTTTAACCATCGATGTTTTCGCTTTAATATATTGCGCTTACGCTTAAAAAGTGCTTAAATATCGTCTGTTTCTATTTAAAATATGTACTGAGTAGCCAAGATTAATTGGTTTTTATATCCGGGATTAATTTATCACGTAAATATTTGTTTTTTTCTCGTTTAAATATTAATGTTTTAGTTTAAAAATGAGTTTTTATGTTTAAAAATGAGGTTTCGCTTAAGAAATGAGTTTTTTGTTTAAGAAATGAGTTTTTTTGTTTAAGAAATGAACTCTCCGCTTAAGAAACGAACTCTCATGCTTAAGAAATAAGTCTCTGCTTTAAAAATGAAATCTCTGTTTAAGAAATGAGTACATGCAAAAAGGAATGCAAAAAGAATGAAAAAATGTATGCAAAAAGGCTTTAAGGGCAATGATGGAATTTTCATAATGCAGGGTAAAAGCGAAGTGAAAACAATAAAGCGAAGTGTTCATGCGTATGCAAAACTCACAGACATTTGTGAAGTTTTGAAATTATCGAGGAGTAAACAGTAATTTTCCCTTTTTTTTATTATTAATTGAATATTTGTCCTTAATCACCTATTTATTAGTCATAGATGTGAGAAGAATTCAAGCATTAAATAATTGATTTACAGATAACATAGAAACCCCATTAAAAAAATAAAAATATAACAAATATATATATATATATATATATCAGTTAAATTATAGTGAATATTGAGATAAATATACTAAAATGGAAAGGGAATTTAAAAACCATGAAATCATGCATAACAACCCAAATCTTGCATTCAAGATTAAAAAAAAGGCATGAAGATTTATGGTTAACATAAGCGCTTCTTTTAGGCCCAAGTTTTCTGACATCAATTTCAATTTCTAAAAATAAATTTGAGTAGTGTTTGATCGACAATACTGAAAATGCTAGAAAAGAAAAATTTTTTTCATTGATTTTACATTAAAAAATAATCGTTTTGATTGACATTATTTTTCTAGCTAGAAAATCAAAAATTTTCATAGAAAATTTAGATTTTTGTTGTTTGATTGATCACTGGAAAACGAAACATTTTTACTGAAAAACCTCATTTGTTGCTTCGATTACATTAATTTTTCCTGAAAAAGTCACATTTTTCCATGGAAATTTTTAAAAATTATTAAAATTATAAACATCACTACGCTGAATCGAATCTTACCATCAAAATGCCATGGGATATCTAGATAAATTTATTTTAAATATTATCAAATTATATAATTTATCTTTTTATTTAAAAGAAAAGAAAAAACTTTCTTTTTAAATTTTTTTAAAAGAAAAGTTATTTTTAAGTATAATTGAATCTTACCATCAAAAACATCATGGATCCTGTTCACTAATCCTGGATAAATTTATTTTAAAATATTATCAAATTATATAATTTATCTATTTTTTAAAAAATTTGAAAAAGAAAAAAACTTTTCTTTTAATATAAAGTTATTTTTAAATATTTCAATCGCACATTATTTTTCACATACTCTACGCTTTCCCGAAAACTTTTCCCGGGCTGGCAGGAGAAAAATTTCTACTAATTTGAGAGAAAATACTGGTCATTGACGATGAGTTATTTGAAAAATTTTCACGAAAAATTTCTAGCAAAACAAAGCAGTCTATTTAGATTTGAAACGACTGTAGATAATTTTTTTCCAAGGAAAAAAAGGGCAATCAAACATAACCTTAGAGATAAATATATTGTTTCCAAATACTAAAGGGTATTTCGGTATTTCTCTATAACTCAAGGGTATTTTTAGATATTTCCAAATAATTTGGTATGTGAATTGTGAAAGATATCATATTAGGGTTAGTCAAATTTAACTATATATGGCAGATCTTTGTAAATAAAGTAAAAGTATCAAGGGTATACTAGGAAAGGTAAAATGGAGTCACATGGATGATAGAGTGAAAGTTATAGCTTGGAATATAAAATTGTTATAAAAAATAAGAAATTCAGAGATTCCAAAAACAAATAGTCCACTAGCAGTTTAAAGTTCCATAAGGTCCTTCTCAAATTCCAAAACACCCAATAAATCTGAGACCTTTTCATATACCCATCTAATGCCCATTTACTAGTCCCCTTTATTTATCTATTTATTTATTTATTATTATTATTATTTAAAATAATGTGAATATTTGTTTCAATTTCTAAACATTTATCTTCAAGATAATTAAATGTTAACATTATTATTAGTCCTATTTTAAATTTTTATTTTCTCTTCCTATCCAGTTTTTTAAAATGATATATTCTAAAAATTTAGGGAGTTTATTAAACTATTTTTTAGTTAAATTCATTATTTATAAATGTTCTTCCTGCTTTTTAGTGCCTAGTGATATATACTTGACTAAATTGTACTTGTTTCACCAAAAATTTTTGAATTTGGAGTCTTTTTAAATCTCATGCTATCATATCTTGTAATGATGTAAAACCACTCAACATACACACCAAACTCTCAATCATATTTAAAAATCATTAATTATGTTTTTAATCTAATCGAATACATATGATATTATTATTTTCAATGAAATCATCGAGACTGGGTAACCTTTCTACCCACAACAAGCTTAAGATAATAAATAAGAAAAATAAATAAAAGCAAAATAATGATTTTTATCTAAAGAGAATGTTTAAGGTATTATTTTTGGAAAAACAGGAATATAGGAATATTTTCAAGGACTTAATGATCTTTGAGGAATTTGCCAAAGATCTCCAAGTCATTTACACTAGTGTATATACTTACCCAAATATATCAACTTCAATCACTAAATTACTGCTTTTTGGTTAATTAAGAAAATAAGACAAATAAACAAAATAATATTACATGTAAGAATTTACATTTTATCTGCCCCCAGCATACATATCTCTATTTTAAATAGAAATTATATATAAATTATATTTTATGAAAAAGTCTAAAAACATCAGCAATAGCTCCAAAAACAGAAGATTAAATAAAACTAAAAATGAGTTATTGCCTAAAAAGAGCATAAACTCGTACAAACAGGGATGCTTCTCAGCACTGATCCAAGACACTTCTAAATGCAAATTTATATCAAAAAAATCCTGTTATCTCAATAAACCACATAAAAAGTGCAGCATGTAATATTACAAGTTTTACCCAAAAAGAAAAAAAAAACATCTTTTTAGAAAAGAAAAAGAAAAGCAGCTGATAATGACATCTTTCAAAGCAAAAGTATACTTGCATCACAGAATCTTGCTCCTGAGGTTATCACAACACATCCCCACAATAGCATACTTCCAAACCAGAATAAATATATAATAATGAAAAATAAATAAATAAATAAATAAATAAACAAATAAACAAATAATAGCTTTGACATCTTTCAAAGGCATGCATATCTACATCAGAGGATTCTGTTATCTGTCTTTCTCAACACACAAACACTCAATCAACAAAACTTAAAAACCAAAAACTTCAAAATAGTGCATGAGAAAAAGGCATATTGACATCTTTCAGAGGCATGCATATTTGCATCACAACAATCTGTTGTTTCTGTTTCTCTACATATATAACCTGCACAATACAATCTTCTCAAGATGAAATTTTGACATCTTTATTACCTTTAAAATAGAGATTACATGCACCAAACTCTCAATCATATACAGAAATTGGTTGCTGAGGCTGGCACAATGTGTGGTGGAAATTAGATGTAATCCAAACATCCATATAAAAACAGAAACATGTAAAGCAGCCATAGGGATGTTCACAAACATGGGGTGAAGTACAGAAACCAAATGCAGTCGAAATATATCCATATAAAACAGAAACATGTAAAAATAAGCAGCCATATTAAGCATTTGAAGGTACAGAGATGTTCATGAACATGTGGCAAAGCACAGAGACCAAAATAGTTTCTGTTTAAATATAATGGCAATTCAAATTTCATCAACACAAAAACTAAACCGGTGTAAATTATTACAATCCAGAATCCTTATCATAGAAAGTTGACTTATACCCTGCAATAGTCATGAATAATTTCCTACCATGAATTGCTCATTAACAAACAACTTTTACATTAACTCCCAAAGTTTTGATGTACCGCAACATAGCCAGCCATTCTATCCAATAAAATGCAGAAGTCATAAATGGCTCTAGTTCAAGAAGACACCATCAAGAGAACGTACATTTTATATTGCCTCAATCTCCGTATTCAATCCCTCAAAACCCCAGCATAGTCTTAGGAAACAAAACAACATTAAAGTGTGTCACTTATAATGCTCGGGAGGCAAAAATATAACCATTACCTAGTAGCTTATACAGTTTGTGAAGGCCATGAAGCATAACAAGTCATTAGGCCAAGACAAAGCCAATGTAGTATGACTGCCATGATACAGTAAACTAAAAAGCATTATCATTGATAACATCTTATCACAGTTTGCACAGGCCTTCCACGCCATACAGTTCTACACATTTGGTCTTAACAGAACACCATCTTACCTAAGCATTTTTTTCACCAACAATAGATCACTTTTCTGTAAGAGAGAATAATATATGAGTTGCCGCAGACTTGTTCTATATTGGATGCTATAATTCAGTAGACCCTTCCAAATAACAATACTTGAGGAAATGGGAAGGCTACCTCCTTCAGACATTAAGAAAGGTCAGGTATTATCAATATAGTCTCTAAAAATATATGGCAAAATATACTCATTCATTGCCTATATTAAATAAGCAACAGAATTTTTCTTCACAAGGGGAGCAAACCCTCTATGCGTTGAAAGAGGAAAACACCATTAGTTACAAAATAAACAAAGATGCAGACATAAAAGATGCAATCTCTTGGGACTACATATCACTAATTGAAGAAGCAGAAAACTTTTATGATAAAATCTGGAAACAATGTAAAATAAGTAATAGATATGCCACAAAAACAAGGTCTTTTAGCAATTAACTAGGATTCGCTTCATGTAACATAAGGCACACTAGTATACAACTAAATAGAATTCAAAGCAAGTATGTGGTTACCCTTGAATGAACTACCACAGTTACAACCCCAAGTTTAAGCAGTATATTAACTTAGAGCAAACCTGTATCTAAAATTGAAATCCAAAACAGAGCCAGAACATAGGAAGGCAAAAATGTAAATGAAACCCATCAGGAACTGTGCAACAATAAAAGAACAAGAAAAAAGAGAAGACACCTTTTTTTTTTTTCTCCCATCCAAAATCTTATTGTTTTCATAACTATCTACTATTATATTCTTCTTTCATCTTATGTTCAATGGGCAAGGTATCAACTGTCAGCACCAAGACCATACAACACACCAGAATGAGTCTTCGGTGACCCTTTGAAGTACAAGGCTTTGATCCTTTGGAACACAGAGGCCGTGAGAAGACTATCAGACCCAGCCTGGTGGCAAGTCCCAATGCGCTTGACTCCGAGCTGCTCTGCCACCTTGCTCAGCCCACCATACAATCCATTGCAAAACTTCATCAAATGCTTGATGTCATAGACCACAGGAAAGAAAATTTGAATGAGTGTAAAGAACCCATCCTGCGTCGATGGAAGATGCCGGCCAGAGAGAAGCTTGAGCAAGTACCCAAAATCATACGCACTATGGAACGTCACCCATCGAACACTGTCATTCAGCACAACACCAGAGGACATCAAGAGCTCAGCAAAGCGGAATGAACTGACACCCTTCTCCAAATTCTTCTTGAAATCAATCCCGCATTGAATGAGCAACTCGATGGAGTCTTGAGCACACATATCACGGGATGGATCGAAATCCCGAAAGTTGAACTGCCAGACAATACCACGGCCGCCATCGATGGTGGGGAGGTGGCCAGACTCGTTGAAGAGGGTGAGGCCAAGCTGGATGAGCTTCAGCATATCGACATTACCCTTGAGAGAAGCATAGTTGTAATCGGAGGTAGATGGAAAGTTGCCGACCGGGCGGGTCACCATGCCGGGGAACTCGGTGTCCATGGCAGCGTAGGGATACGAATCAACGACCTGGCGAATCAGCATGAACTCCTCCTCGAGGTTTTCCTCCCATACATCTCGGATCTCCACAAGCTCGCTGCTTTCCGTGAACAAAGACATCACTGCATATATATGATCCAAGAAAACCCTAGAAAACCAAGAAATCACAAACGAAACACCTCCAGGGAACCCTAGAACACCATGAAAACCCCAATCAAACCACCTCGCACGAGATCGGAGAGGAATCAGTGATGGAATTGGGAGAGAATTTTAGAGAAAATTAGGGCTTTGATCGAGGCTTGTGAATCGATGTAGAAATAGGGCGAAGGGGAAGAGAGAGAACAACATGAATATGCGGTATTATGTACCGCGGGAACCGGTTTAGAAAACCGACATAGTTGCGTGTTCCACCGTCATTGGTTTGAATTCGATGCGGAGAATTGAAGGCATTGAATTATGTCCAGTAACATTGCGACACGTGGACAGTTGATTTGTATTCAATGAACATATTTGGGTCAATGTGATTAACGTGAGAATAAAGATGCTCACTATGTTACAATGGTCTTTTTCCTCCTTTTTTTTTAAAAAAAATTAATAAATTAATTAGAGAAGATAATCTAAACATTTTAAATTAACATAATTAAAAAAATCACGAAAATTTTAAAATTTAAGCATAAATACCCCCAAAAATCATGAAAATTTAAGCTTTTATTTTAAATTGACCAAACTTTGGATTTAATGAATATTAATTTAAAATAGATAATTATTAAATAATACATATTTGTTGATATTAATATTTGATTAAAAAAGGATAATAATCCAAAACCCATGTTAGATGCTTGGTGAAGGGGTTAAAATCAAACCAAAAAATAAAATCATAAAATATATATATATATATAATCACTATAGAAAATATCATCAATGATGCATGGCAATTCTTGAAATATTTATTAAAGGTTTGCATTTTAAAGCCTAGCACATACCACACATTCCTTGCAGCCAAAGTACACATCAACATGTCCATGCCAACATGCAAAGCATCCCCATAAAAGCAATTAAATAATAATAATTCAATTTGCTGTTTTTACACGAATTAAAAAAATATATATTTACATATATTAACTGCACAAAATATGCACAATAAAATAATACAAGATGATAGAGAAAATTATTTCATTAAATTATTTTGAGATCTCAAACAAAAGGTTGAGCATGGGACAACGCAATTGGGCAAATACCAACTATACAAATACAGAATTAGAGCATATTACTACACATGAGCAGAATAAGAGTTTACTTTCTGCATTTTATTAAGAAAACCTGAAAATCATAGCATTTGTGATTTTTTAGTTTAATAATAATAATAATTATAATTATAATAATTATAATAATGACCTATTGCTATGATGCCTAGATGGACATACAACAACAGTAGTTGAATAGAAAAAATTGGTGGGAGAGTTTCATGTTGCAACAAACTTGAAAATGCATAATTCAATTCGCCACAAACAAATGAAACAAACTTTTTCTTGTTTACTGGGCAAACAACAAAGATGGCAGATAAACCCAATTCTCACAACATAGATGCAATCACAAAAAACAAAATGAATATCAAATCAAGATCGCTCTAACGTTCATGCGAGTACCTAACCACAGCAACAAAATTAGTCAGAACATCAAAAACGAAAGCTAAAAAAGAGAGGAAAAAAATTAATTAAGAAACCGATCCTCTCGTACATGCCCAGCTCTTTGATTGGATTGGATTGGATTGGATTGGATTAGGTTAAATGGTCAGTACCATGTTCTTTCATTCACTTGGCAAAAGAGAAACCCTAGATTCATTCATAACAATGGCACAAAAGTCTTCAGTAGTTGAAGGTCTTAACCAACAAAATGACCAAATATCCAAACCACATGTTCTCATGCCAATATGTGGATCTAAGTTGGTAGCAAGACTAATCAATATGCATTCAGTCTCGAAATCTGATTAGTAGTTATGACTACCACATGCACTGTGGAGTGTTCTATTTGTGCACAGAGCAGTTAGAGATGCAACAAAAAAATAAAATTGGAAAAAGAAAACAAAACCTTATAATTGTTGAATATCCTTATAAAATTAAGATTCTAAAAGATATAAACCCATCGAAGTATTTATGCAGGAATCGGTTTTAAACAGGAGTATACAAGCAATTACTGATTTTGCCAAAATAAATCTATTTCAGCCAAGGAAAGTAACAGATATGTAAGGCAATTTTATAAGCTATAGCAATAACAAGTATGTCAGACAACACCACAAAAGATTGGCTGGGAAGAAAGTTATTGCCAGAAGCCTGGCTGTACATACACAAAGATTTAGACTTCAAACCATTATAGTGAGTATTAATAGGTACTAAATGATCGTTTGAGTGTACAATCAGAAGTTCCATTAATTGCAACAGGCACATGAATTGACCTAACACATGCATATAATCAACACATTTGATCCCATTTTGTTTTCTTCCCAGTCAGATACAGAAATCTTGATGAGAAGTAAACAGGATACTCATCAGAACTACAGACAGCAAGTGATGGAGGAACAAGAATGTTAACAAACTTACTTGCAAGTACCAGCTCACCACCAACTTATATGAACTGATGTGTATCAATGGATGATCAATCCCCCACTTGTTTCCTCCAGATAATTCCTGAATAAAATGAGTCACGAAAGAAAAGGCAAATAGTCATGTTTTGCAAATAACTAGAACTTCCAAAACATTGAAGGAATATCTTTCTGTTGCTGAAGGAAATAAATTCATTGCAGCTCGGACACAAATACCAAAATGAACACGATGAATGTTATAGCTGACGCCTAATTTCAGGTTTCTTAGTTACATCATGCTTAGCAATCACTGTATGATCTCACGAAGAAGCTATATACATATTTGTTTACACTCTTACGGCATGTCTATTTGCACAATCCTGCTAATGGAAAAAAAAAAATCCTCAGAACACTATTTGACAATACTGCTAATGCAGAAAAACATTTTGCCAGAATGTATATTAGCCACTTTTGTCACACCGCAATGGCGTCCTCATTGACATAAGCCAAATTAATAGATAGAGGGCTTAACTTTGGCATAACCACAAGCTGTTTGCACATCAGGCCATATGAAAATTTTTTTAAACAAAAAAACAAAAATATAACTTGCTTCTTCCCAAAATTAAGGAGAGCATAACATCACAAATAAGCTAACTATCAAGACAAATAAGGTTTTCTAAGTGACCTGCTGTTCGGAATGGCCTGCGCTCCACAGCCAAGTAGGTGTTCTATATGAAGTAATGCACTATTTCAAACACATACAGAGTTTTCCCTATTCACAATGTACAGTTTATTTCAAAAAAATTGAATATGCACAAAACCACTACACAAGCAAGCCTTGTTTGGATCAAATGGCATACAAAAAATGAAAAACCTCCTGAAAAGCTCAAAACAAATCACAAAAAGCTTGTCCTGAGGCTAATGCAGGACTCTTGACACAAAAAACCTTGAGTGATTCACCTCATATACCAATGCACACATTTGCATACAAAGAGACACACTGCATCAAATGCACTAGCGGAAAATGACAAATGCACTTAGCTAATTAGTGACAAATCAGTTACACCAAATGGCTAATTGTCTAGTTGACCTACTACATAGATATAACAAAAGAAGAAGAAGAAGAAAGGAAAGAAAGAAAGAAAAATATTAGCAAAAAAAATTTACCATGCCGAACTATTTCATGAAAATTGTCAATACCAGCACAGTTTAGCAATAAATAAATTAACACTGGTCAATAAGTACATCAAATAGCTCAAACAACAAACAGTTCCACTCAAAATATTTGAACAGAAGCATTACCAACAACTACAGAAAAACAATAGCCTAGGCCATCGTCATGAATTCCAGACATTGGGAGAAACTAAAAAGAAAGACGGCGAACAAATATGTTTGGAGAAGCATGAACACTCCAAACTTGAACATGTTCAGTTCACATAAAAAATAACTACATAGTTTCATTGATCACATATCCAACTTATTTAGCGAATAAATAAATAAATAAATAAATAAATAAATAAATAATAATAATAATAATAATAATAATAATAATAATAATAATAAAGAAAGAAAGAAAGAAAGAAAAATATCCGGATGAGGGGAGAAGAAACATTTTACATTTTATATATGCCAGTACAATGATTGCCAATGGTAGCAAAAGAGTGATTAAAGGCTCTGTGTGACATTTTCATAAAACCATCACGAGAAACAACTCCTGCAACAACCTACAATTCAAATTCCAAATGTTCAGAATTCAGGCATGCCCATTGCAGGGCATAAATTGTTCCTATACTTGAAATTTAATTTCAATGGCTGAGATAAATGAAATTAAGCATTTCCACACAAAACAAATCTTCCTGTAGCTAACCATGGACTTGCAATTTCAAATATAGGAACAATTTATGCTCAATGCTAAAATGAACTGAAGTCACCCTCCAACACACTTCCATATATGTTCAATTGTGTTTTGGTTCCGCGCGTTTTTAATTTCCATTTACAACCTTATGAAAATATATCATCTCATTATTCACTACTTAAGACTTCCTGTAATAACAGAATCCATCTCAAATACTCCATGGATAACAACATAGAGACATAGACATTTTCGATTTCAGTAATAATTTTTTTCCACTAATAATTTTTATACAAAGGCTTGCACATTCAATGCTGAAATTATAAGTTTAAACTTTATGAAGAACAACATAGAAATAAAGCACATAAATCCAGTTCTAATAATCTATTACCATACTAAGGAACCCCATATCCATAAAAACCTCACCTCAGTTCCTTCCAAGGGAAGCGATCTGCAAGAATATGTCTCCTTGAAATTCGACTTCTTCTTTGATGAAATAAAAAAAATAGATTCATAAACTTCCTTGGTAGCATTAGCTGGCACAGCAATCCCGGCCTTGAACTTCTTGTGATCTCGATCCTTCCTCCCGTCTTCAATCTCATCCCCACATCCTCTCTTCGCACCATCAACAAAAGCCCCCAATGCCTTCTTCTCCTTCCTCTCTTTCACCTTCCCCACTTTTCCCCTCTCCTCCTCCATCCTCTCCCTCAAAGCCGCCACCTCCTCAGCAGTCCCATTGATCACAATCTTCTCTGAGTCCGCAAACTCCTTATGGCAAACCAAACAAGCTGAAGTCTTGACCTCTTTGAATGCCTTAACACTTAAAACATGCCCACAACCCCGGATCGCAAGAAACCCATATTTTCCATTGAATTCAAGCCCGGTGATCGGGCACTGGAACTTCGCCTCTGAATCACTCCGCCCAGGGACAGGAGAGAGATGAACAGGAATCATATCTTTGAGCCCGCGGATGTGGCTGAAGGCCTTGGGGAGCTTCTTGTGAATCAAGGCCTCGACAAGGGGCTCCTTGTTGAACAGCGAGCCAAGGCGATCGATGACAACTGGGGGAGCGAGTGGCTCCGACGAAAGAGCGCAGGTGGTCCAGCGAGAGAGACGAGTCTCGTTAGGATCGACCTTGTCAGGCTTTTTCACCGCGTACATATTGAGGTAGCAGTCGCGGGACTCGGCTCCGGTGGCACCGCCATCGCCGCCGCCGCCGCGGAGGCGGAGGCGGAGGGTGAGGGAAGGAAGGAGGGCGGTGGAGATTGGGGTTGAATCGGGTAGAGGCCTTCCATTGGAGGTGAAGTACGAGTCTAGGGTTATGATTTGGGATCGGGGAAGGAGGAGGGATTTGAGATGGGAGAGAGTGAGGAATTGTGATGGATTTAGGGTTAGGGTTTGGAAGCGGGGGTTGAGATCGGGGGTTTGGATGAGGAGTTGAAGTTCCTTCTGATGATCCATTTCTAGGGTTTCGCTTTTCTCCAATCGCGGGCTTGAAGAGACGAAGAGTTTCTGTATATCTATATATATCGAGCTCACCGTCACAGGCGTTGTAAACGGGTCGGATCTGGGAGAGCAGACCCAAACCCGAAAACACTTAGAGTTTGAGTCAGCTTAGGAATATGACATGTCTCCATGTTAAACTAATAAACAAATATTTATATTTTTTTTAAAAAAAAGTATATAAGAGAATTTATTTATTTGTTTATTATATTATGAAAAACTTCATGTAAGTCATATAAAATCATATAACTGTGTATATTAATTATATAAGATTTTATCTTTATATATCTTAGTATGAACACTACTTCAAAAACAATAAAGTTGCGTAAGATTTTTTTATCAAAAAGATAATAAATAATCCACATTTTGAAGACATGTCTATTCCATTAAACTTCCGTAACTGTGGTCAAAGCATTACATCTTTCATGCTGAGTCAAGATTTACTTAACAGTAATTTCGTTACACTAGATTAATAAAAAAAAATACATGTACTTTATGAATAAACCTGTTCAAGGGTTGAGCTACTCGCCTAAACCTGAAAATCCGCCTAAAAATTAAGAGAGCTTGGACAAATATATAAGACTTGATGACCGGGTCTTGGATTAAAAAAAAAGTCATTTTAAAAAAACAGTACAGGGTTTAGTTTTTCATTGTTAAAAGCCCGAGTTCGGCTTAGTCATGTATTCATCATACTTCTTTTGAAGAAATTTGGGTGGATATGCAAAACCACAGTGATTCATCACAATCACAGATTCACAAAAAATAAATGAACAAATAAAAATACATGGCCAAAAAAAAGTCAAACAAATAGAAACAAGGCATCCGGGAGATATTCAAATTGACATTAAAGTAAACCAAAGATTAAAAATGGAAGCACTCTGTTTGACATTGATGTGATTTATAAACTAAGGCAAAAACACAAGAACTCATTGATCCGTCCCCACTCCGAGGATGCATTGTGCGAGCCGTGTTAAGTATGGCTCTGTTTGTGAATTGTTGCTCAAAAGAGGTACCAGACTGTGAAGCTCCGCATTGAATTCCTTCTCGAAATTCCTGCAAATACAGGAAGTGAAAACTGTATCAAGACATGTTATCGAATAATTGGCGAAATCACAAGCGTTGAGTCCTAGTTTATTTACATGATGGAATCTGATATAGTACTGTTCTCTGCCGCTGATTTTAATGTCGGACTATTGATCCTTGATCTTCTCAATCTGGACTTTGACATTCTCGATGAAGCTACAGCTGCATCGTCCGGCTCAGAGTTATAGACTGATGGTATCAATAGCTGAATGGAGGATGCATACCTAAGGCATATCGCTTTGAGTTTCTCCAGCTTCTGCATATAGATTATGTATGTACTTAGTCGAAAGACAAAAAGTATTGGTCAAGAGAACAACCATTACAAGTACTGTAAATCAGATACTTCATGAGCTGCTTATGAAGTATTCGCGTCTTTACATGAAAAAAATGTACAAAAACTATTTAGAAAAGCACAAAATTGGATATAGCGGATTTACCAACATTGACAGCAAGAATAACAAACCTTCGTCCTGAATTTCGACATGTTCTAAACGTCACTACAGCTGTTTGGAGCAATCTTGAGATCTAATATTAATGACACAATGAAGGCTGTGTCTCAAAGTTGGCTACATTTTACATCCTTTGCATGACATGCCTCTGGGTGATAGTATGAAATCAGGCACTCTTTCTAACTGGACTTTTTCCTAGAAATGGCACTAACCCAACCAAAGCATTCATTTGACTCCCTCTAATTTTATCAAAACACCATCGGATGAACAAAGCATGAGAAACTAAATTAAAATAATATGAGCATTCCCTAGGTTATATAAATATAAAAATGAGGGAAATAAAAATGAATATTAGATGCTACATGGTATCGCATAGTAACCATATTCAATATTTTTTGCTTGATTGTGAATGAAAGAACAAGATAGATTCCACATAAATGAGCCCGCATTGTTCACCAGCAAATTTCACCCCTTCATACTTCATAGCTGAACATAATTAAAGTGAAGTTTTATGAAATGTACAGTAAACTGAAGCAATAAAAAGTCAATAGGAAATCCTTTAGGGGTAAAAACAGAGAATGACATTATTTAAAATGACCTCATGTCTATATAGGCAACCAAACAAAGATGACTAAGTAATTGCATTTATGTTGCACTAAAGGATCACACAAAAAATATAAGTCATTCTTAATATGGGATGATATATTAGGAAATAGATAACACAGTAATGAAGAATAAAAGCATATACGCAGGTCAATTAGATTTGCTACAACCGGGAAAAAAAAGGACTTCTCATATAGAGAAATTGGATACACTTTTGATCAGCAAAGAAGCGTAAATACACCAGATGAGCACATAAAACTAATAAAAATCATGCTCAGTCTATATACAATGCTATCTTATAACATGTATAAACAAGCACTTTATCAACTTTCACAAACAGACAGGCAGGATATGCACCTTGAGAAGCTGAGGCCAAAGGAGCAGGCATTCTTTCAAACATTTTTGGAGGAAGAAATCGTGAAATTGGATAACCTGTTATAATGCTTAAAAATGAAAACCAAGTATACTGATGATAACATTTAAGTCAAGATAGACTATCACTAGAGTAGGAAATACCTCATCTATGCTCTTCACATTTCGAAGACGATCATGCATTAAATGCCAGTTTGGTTCAAGAACCTAAATTTTAAACAAGATAACCGTCAGAAAATTTCAATAATAAAAGGCTTATATAACTACAGAAACCACACATTACCTCAAAAGTCAAATAATGCAAAAGACTGATTATGAACTTCAGCATGCTGCGGCAAAGTAACGAAGATCGTGATATGGCTGTTCCAAGTGTGTTAAGGCAACGGAATCCCTACAAAAAGATGACAATAAATAGAAAAGTACAACATTTTTGAAAGTAAATATAATGAGGAAGAAAATAAACATACTTGATGTACTTGCCATGCCATACATAGCTGCCGGTTGACATGCTTACAGTGAAAAAGGAACCGGAAAATCAACTGGTATTTTGTTAAAGCTTTTCTTGAAATAACAAGTGATAATGGCCACTGAACCTGCAAAACTTCAGAGTTAAAGGTCATGCACAAGAGTGGTCCAAATGGTAAAGGACAAACTAGCAATGGACAAAAGTTCGAAAACCTTATAACTGAGGGAGAACGTCTCCAAGCCAGTAATGCTCACAGGCTCGGTCAGGTCATCACCATCACCAACAGTTTTACCCAAATTCGAAGGGTAAGGGGAATCCAGATCTTTAAGAATGGACAACCTCTTGAGCAATGATGTTCTTTCCTAAGAGGCAAATGATAAACAGGAAAAGTTGCCAAATTAATCAATTGTTAAGTACAAGCATTTACAAGTAATACAACTTACCACACAGCATGCTAATTCCTCATGGCATGGATCTGCTGCTGCAGCAGTGGTGCGCAAAGCAAGGTCAAGAAGCGACTGTTGAAATAATGCCACAAAACTAACTTTAACTCATCTTCAGCACAGATATATAGGCAAAACAGAAAAAAGAGAAGAAAAAATCAATAATGCTATACTGTTTCCAACCTGCAACTTCTCAACAGAAATTTCATCAGGTCTTTTAGCAAGTTCATCTCGAGCAATATCCATGAAATGGACCAAAAAATCACCCTGAAATACAATGGACACCTTAAGTAAGAGAATCAATTTTCAAAATAACATTCATAAAAAGGAATATAACAATTTAGTGGCCTGCCTATCAACTTTAGCTTAAAAAATTGTTCACAAAGAAGAAAAATCGACTTACTAAGTTACAGAAAGATACAAATGTTCAAAACGACCACAATGAGAAATATCAACTAATAAAAAATATAAATATAAATAAATCAAACTTTGACTTACTGCCTTCCAAACAAGGACCTTCTTTTTATCATATGCAAAAAAGAAGATTTCTGGGGTTGAAGCAAATTGCACAGTATAGACAAAAACTAGTTAACCCAGGAACATCTCAGGGTAGGAAGACTCATAAAAACACATATTTGAAAAGCAGAAAGAAAAATAAATAACAAATAGTACCTGGTCAAGAAGTAAATATCGCTTCATTGCTCGAAGTTTCCCAATCAGATCATACTGCAGAAAGAATTTAACTATTCTAACATCAGATCCTAAACAAAACCCAAAGGTCAAAGAAAAATTTTGTGGGTAATAAAAAAACTAGCTGAAAGGATACCAGTAGATTATTCAAAAAGAAGAAGGCCATACCTTGTCTTTCATAAGATTCAAAAGTTCACAACTTGCAAAATCATAAGCAGTTTTGATACATTCAAAATACTGATGATTTGATCCAAAGGTCATCAGTTTTGAATTTTCTGATACTGGGACCTAAGCATATGACAAATTAGAAGTGTTGATGGCTATGCAAAAGTCAGTGCCTGATGAACTCCATAAAAAGCAAAGAAGTAAGAACAACAAAAGAATACCTGAACATTGTGCCCACATTCTCTCATTACATTCAAGTACTTTCCAGTTGTTAAAATTGTCCCAGAAACACTTGTAAGGAAGCTAGGGATGCCATCTTTGAGGCTATAACGCTGTTGCCAATACTTGGCGTCATAATCCTGTGTAAGGCTTTCCTACAAAGATGAATATTAAATAGCATTCAGGCACAAGTTGTAATAATAACTCCTAAAAAGGTAATGAGCATAAAGGCCAGCAGCTTATCCAACAAAATAAACTAGATACCTTCTGCAGTGCCTTGTTTTCTGCAATGAAAAACTCACCATAAGGATCATCAATAACCCCTTCATAAACCCACCTGAAGACAGAATCATCAATCACATACTGTAAAGACTCCACAAAATGTCAACACTTACATCATCAGATGGAAAAAATCATGTCATGCCATTAAAGGAAAAAGAGAAGGCCAAAAGTATTTCCAATGAAAAAACTTTTAAGGGAAACTAATAAAACAAATGTGCCCTCATAGACCGAGGATACCTCTCCAATATGCACAGATATGCAGAGCTGGCACATTGTGTCATCTTCTCTAGCAATGATCGAACTGCATTATCACCTGCCATAGCCTTAGCCTGTAAATACAAGAAGATGATAAACAAAATTATGACAATTTCCCATATCCTATTTAACAATCCCGCATATTTCAGTTACAGGAGTTCCATAGACTAGATTGCCACTCAAAACAAACTCACAGATCTTCTCAAATGAGTTTAAAATACATAAAGAGAAGTATATAACCGAGTGAACACAGATGACAGATAAGAATTTCAGAGGCCCTTTACCTGACTCTGCAAGAGGTTGAGAGTGGCGGAACCAAACAAATTATCTGAGGAAACTTTCTCAACCACAATGCCCAAAGCATGCAGTGAGCCCATCATTGGCTGAAAGAGTAGCAGACAGGGAGAAAATCACAAAGTTATAAATGATGCAAATGGAGGTGCTGTTTTCAAGCAAAAACGAGCATCGTACCTGACAATAAAACCACAATCCTTGAACAGAAAGTCTTCCTATGCGGAACTGATGCTCCAGCTGCGCCACCATGGCCTGGTAATCCTGATTGCAAGTGAAAGAATAAATGGATAACATGAGAAATGATACTAAAGTAGTAAAGCATTCATTCATATGCAAATGAAACCATAGCCTGAATAAACATAAAGATGTCGTATATGGCAAAGGAATCATATTTTATAGAGGAAAAAAAAAGTAAATCAATGACCACTTTTTTCAAAATAAGGTATCTTATCATCAATTTTTAGGGCCAGCTGTGAATAAAGTATTCATATTTTGGCAAATGAAACCACAACCAATATAAAAATGTTGCATATGGCAAAAGAGTCATACATTATGGAGAAGGCAAGCAATCTGTAAACACTGTTTTCAAATGAAGGTACCTCATCATCATGATTTAGTGATGATCATGGATAAAACATTCACTGAGAGACAACTTAAACCATAACTAAACTAAAATGTTTGCATGTTGAGAGAGTCAATTGCTGGATCACAGAGAAAAAGACAAGCAACCAGTGATCACTGTTCTCAAATAAAGGTATCTCATCATCAAGATCCAGCAATGGAATATAGTGATGGTCATGAATATTAACATTGTTGGACCAGGCATTACCCTTGCACTAACTAGTCTTAGCCACAATCATAGAAATCTCAACATCATTTTGCCTTTTATTTGATGTAGCTAGGTAGGACCCTTTTTATCATTCCGTGTCAAATTAAAATTCCAATAGACTTGTACATAAAACATGCCCTTAACAGCAAGATTCAAAATGAAATGATGCTTGCTAATGATCACATTTTTACATTTTATGCAATAGAAAATATAAATTCAATAAAAACTCAAAACATTTTTTTTTTCTTTAGGTCCTGTTCAAGCTTTGGAACTCTAGTTGGTCTAAAATGGACCACTAGTATACATATACATAAACTAAAAGAAAATAAACATCGGTTCAGCCTACTTCATTCTGACAACAGCTAAATGGCATTTAGGCAAATCAACAGGCAAACTTTTCTTCCCTTGGCTACAAACATATGCTATGATTAAGTGCCAGATATAAGCATATGAAAGGACATTTTCCAAAATAAATACAATCAGTATTTCCTAAAGTGAGTCAGTTTGCTTACAGAATGTTGAAGTGATTGAATTTTTTTTTTCCCACACCCACTCAATCACAGAATGATCTATATTTGAGTGAAGTATCCTAAGACCAAACTTTGTCATAAAACGACCTTTATCTATGATTCTGCATGATCATGTCAATGGGCACAATAGTGGTCTGTTTGAGACCAGTATCAGCATCTACTATGCCCCATAAGAGCTAATTTTCAATTGAGACTACCAATAAATGAGAGAAACAGACTTTAACTTCAAACACAAAGGTTAATCTCAAAAGTTCAGGTTTTCATGTAAAAAAAATAGTTGAGTGAAATTTATAACCAAACTATACAGACAGCATTAACAGTGAAGGGACAGGAGACCATAAAAAAAAATGAGTAATAAGTTCTGAGTTATCTAAACACTCAATAACTAAAAGCACATTAGCACATGATACAAGACAACTTATCACAAAACCTTTAGTATCCACAACAATAATTCATCCAGATTAAACTTTTCAATCTCACTAAAATGTAAAGACAGCATCAAGAACTCCAGGGACCAATCTCACATAATTCTTGGGGAAATTATACATGCATGTTTAATATACCATTCAAGATGTCCAACTATTTTTTTTTCAAGTGAATATAGACAATTAAGAAGGATAGAGGCAGATTATGTCAATGGTAAATTAGTTAATCTAAAAATTAGCACCTTCATCACCAAGATTCTAAACTACAAGTTTTAACCAGCAAAGGACTATAAAAAGCAACAGCCACTAGGAAAGACAGAGGAGAATACTAACCAAAAGAAGGGCCCTCAGCGCAGCAGCAAATGCATGGTTAACAAGGCCACTCTTGAACTGTGATTTTGCCTCCACAAACTGGCTGATCAGGAGATAGTTCTCGCAGAGAGGAAATATCCGCTGTGTCAATTCCTGGACATTAGCAAAACTTTCCAATCAGTCCCCATTCCCAACTTCAAAACCTCTACCTCACAAATCCCCTCCCATTCTCTCCCCCTCACCTGCAGCGCCAAATCCATTGATGGATCAATCTGAAAAACCACACGGCCTTCCTTCCCCCGCACTCTCTTTATCGATATGTACCGCCCCTCAACACCCATCAGAGCATACAGCAAATCATCAATGACCAACAACTCCTAAATTTCCACCAAAAACAACAAATCTTCATCATCTCATCATCAAACTCTACAAAATTTCCCAAATTTTGCAAGCTGATACCTGAACTGAAACCGGATAAGATCCAATCACATTTTCCGAACCACGACTGCAAATAAACAGAACAAAACAATGAAATTCACTTAAATCAAACTCAAATCACAGCGCAATTGTCAGTAGTACCAGAAGGTCTCCACGGGGTAGGGTTTAGCTCCAGACGGCTGAGAAGGCACCTTGATTTCCTAGGTTTTGAAGAAGAAAACCAGTAATAGATTGAAATAGACAAAGATCTGGGGAAATCGAGCATCCAGTGAGTGAGTACCGAATGGAATCGGCCGGTGAGGAATGGGCGATCAACATTCCACCGAGGGATCGCCGGCGCCGTCTCCATAGAGGAGGGAGGGAGAGAGAGGGATCGCCGGCGCGGCGCCGGATCGAGGGGAGAAAACCGTCCTGTTCTGAAAATCGAAAGCCCAGGCACCACGGTTTTTATTTATCTGAATTTTTAGACAGGCGGTTTGAATTGCACAATAAGAATGGGAAAGGGAATGAATAGAAGGGAGGAATGAGAATAAAAATGGAAATGACTTGGATAGATGTAGTCAGTATAGTTTACTATTGAATATTTGACACGTGGCATGAGATGAATAATTAAAAAAAAAAGGTAAAGATATTATAGGAAAATTATTATATTTTTATATATATTTGGGACAGATGTCACAATGTCAATGGTGAACTACACTAACTACACCTATCTAAGCTCACCAAGTCATTTCCAATAAAAATAAGGGGAAAGAAGAGGACAATAATGAAGGTGTTTGGTTTGAGGGAATAAGAATTAGGAATAGGAAAAAGTAAGAGAGAGATAGGATCAAAATTACATTTATACCCTTTTGTATAAATAAAATCATTTGTATAAAATAATGAATTATGTTTAATAATAAATATTTACCATTATTTATTATTAAATATTTAGAATATAATTATTTATTTTAATTTAATATGGTCAAATAATTAATTCACATATTTAATTAATATATTTAATTACAGTAATTAATAATAAAAATTAATGACAATAATAATAATAGTTAAAAATTAATGATATTTAAATTAATTTATTATGTTAATCAATATATATATATTATAACAATTTAAATTTTTAATTTAAATTAATATAATGAATTATTTAAAGTAATAATTTTTTATTAACATATAATTAATTAATAAAAATAAAAAAAATCACTTATAAAAAATAATTTAAATATGATTATTTTAATAATTATTTATTTAAATTGTAATAATTAAATTTATTAATTAACTATATTAATTTTAAATATTAATTAAATATAAATAGAGGGGTAATATAGACATTTTCATGCTAAGGAGAGCCAAACCGCCCATTTTTTCAAGGAGTGCCACTCATCCACATGCATTAGTCCCATTACCATGAAAAGACACTATTTATGCCTTTCCTAGTTACCAAACATGAATTAATGATTCATGGGTGCATGTGATTCCCACTCTCAATGAGACAATCCATGATCCAAACGGGTCCTTTACTTGATTCAAAAGCAGGGAGAAGTAATAAAGAGGAGAGGAGAATGGCGGTTTGAAAAAAAATTTATATTTATTTTTATGTTTTTGTTTGATAACTAGGAAAAGCATGAGTTACCTCCATGTATCGGAAAAATATTGCTTTATGAAGAGTCATCCTATTCCACCCAAAAATGGGAGAAGTCTATACCCTGGTATATAAAATCTCTTTTTAATTATTAAATAATTCAATTAATAATATAATTATATATTTACATACTTAACTTGAAATTAATGTAAATAATTAAGTACAATAATTAAAATTAATATAAATAACAAAAATAAAATATTAAATTTGAATATTTATTAATAATTTAAATAATATAATCACATATTTACATATTTAATTTTTAAGTATTAAATAATTCAATTAAATTATTTTGAGAAATTAAAATTAAGATCAATAAATGAAATTAACTTAATTAAACATATTTCATGATATTATCTAATTTAATAAATATATAATAGTTAAATAAATTATTAAGATTAATTATATAATTATAATATATTGAAATATGTATTTATATTATAACTAATTAATAATAAATCATGTTAAATATTTATCATTAAACATAATTTATTATTTTATATAATATCATACCATTTACTTATAAAGATATTTTGATGTAATTTCACTACATCCTATCATTTTACTTTTTCCCGATGTTGATACCCTCAAATCAAACACATTATTAACATTCCTCCTATTCCAATTCCTATTCCTCTCTTTTTCTCATTTCCCCTATTCCAACTTCTATTCCGCAATCCAAAAGGCCCTTTAACCCCTTGTTTGGTTGGGGGATTTTGGAGGGGTAGCAAGAGTTGGGGAGGAGTGGCGGTTGTTTAATTGGGGGAGTAAGGAGAAGGAGGAGTAGTTTTGTCACGCCACGAACCTGGAGCATTGACAAACGGCCGCATACCTACAAGGTCGTGACCAAATAATCACACGAGGCCTCAAAACATGTCTCACACTAGATAAAACAACCTTTAACAAAGACATTAACTTTCAAAAACAACATAGAAGCACAATGCCCGAATTATGACGAAAGCAAATAATAAGTGTCTCACATGACATTAACCATAAGACATAAGTTCTAAGTTCACAACAAAAAAAGTTTATTAACTTGATAAAAAACTAGAAGGCGACTTGCTCAACGACCCCGCTAAGTTGTCCACCACCCAACCCTACTCCTGATCTGGAAAAAAAAAAGAGAAAACAACTTAATGAGTTTGGGAGCCCAGTAAGCAACCACTAAAAATATCGGGATCACAAAAATGTTCAATAGTTTCTAAAAGTATACAAATATAACATAACGGAAAAATATCAAAAGAAACCCAGAAACCAGCAATAATTCAAAACAAATTTAATTTACCAAGTAACGAGCATATAAGTCCTCCAAACAACTAGTGCCAAAACAAAACATCAGAACTCATTTATTTAAACTCGGTGACCCGAGTCAGATTTCTGAACTCATAGGTTTACCCTTGGTGACCCGAGCCAGAATATCAGAAGCCGTTATTCTTCACCGATAGGACGGTGCGAAACTATAGATTCTATGTCAGAAGTACGTGTCGACACGGTCAGTGTTTAACCCCCAGTGACAGGGTTATATCAAAAATATGTCATATCCAAAATTATCGTCAACACAATACCACTAAAATTTAGTGATCCCGTTTTCTAACGAAATTAATCCAATTATATCAAATAATCAACTATTAATTAACAACACATTCCACACAATTTAAAAATTAATTATATCTGGAGATAGCATTAAATCAAACATAATTAACGAGGAAAACAAATATATATATATATATATATATATATATATATATATATACACTTTTCCAGCAATCCAAAGCAAATAAAAAAAAATCATAAATTAGACAGATAAGGTGATTTGGAACCCAGCATTTCAAAAAATAATACCATAATAATCATAAAGTAAATAAATAGAATAAATCAGAAAAGGTATCATGAATCATTCCAGAGCCTTTGAATAATTTAACAGTAAAACTCAAGTTAATTAAATAATTACGTAGATATTTATCGTAAATATTTTTTTTTTGCATATACATATATGTACATATTTATATGTGGTGTACTTACCTGACTAGATAACACCAAAAACTATAAGCACCACGAAGTTAGGTTTCCACGGAATACATTATATTTGAGAACACATTCTAAGGATATCAATAACCATGATCTACACAAACATAACAATTATACCAAATTACCCCTACTCAATACACAACCACTAACCGAAAACAATTACACAAAGGTTAAACTGAGGAATTCTGACATGAGTATCAAAAGCTTCTATACTAACTCAAGAAGTAGGTTTAAGACCCACAAACAAACAAGAAAATCACACAAATTCAAATAATGTTTCTCACCACTGATATAGTACAACAGTATTCGACTCACTAATTGGTAATTATTCAAACCTTTATAATATGCTATTCCTTTCATCACAATGTCCACATTTAAAAAGATTATAAATCAGAATTTAGATGCAACCATTAAAATTAACGAAAAAATAACAATTATTTATTTCACATGAATCATGAAAATCCACCAGCACCCGCAACTTTTTAAATTAAAAAAACTAATAAATAACCTAATAAAATAAAATACTCTGATTCCTTTTGATGAAAAAGAATAAAAAATATTAAAATCTAAACAACCCAACTTTACATAGAACCCGAAGCCATCTTAGCTTTTCAATTTAAAATATAAATATGTGTGTGTTAAATAAGCGGACTCAGAACTGGAATCCAAATTCACATTCAAATGAAATTAGAAAAGTTTGATAACCAGAATTTTTCCCAAATAAAAGATAATTAAAAAAAATCACATGGCCGGTTTAATTTTGAGATAATTAATCCACTAGGCATACAGCATAACCCTAATCAAGATCAATAAACAATGCGACGACAAGATTTAGGAGGTAAAAATTCCATCACTTAACCCTAGATTTAGGAAGAGAACGCTTACCTCACAACGATAACGACACAACCCTTGACAAAAAGACCTATCTCCGTCCTCGCCACCGGCACTACACACCAAAAAGAATAAGAGAAGAGCAAAAAGGCAAGATCTCTCCCTCTTTCTTGGTCCAAACGAAATTCTATATCGGAAGAAACAAAGAGACGGCGGCTAGGGTTTTGAAAACCTAATAAAATATAAAAATTAAAAAAAAAACTATAGTAAAATAAAAAAAAAAGGTTTTTCTTTTCCTTTTCCGTAACTGCCACGCATGCTGATAAGTGCTTGAGTAGACATATTTTTATATATGGTTTACATGCATTGAGCATCATTTTTACTATGGTTTATGTCTCATATTGTGTATTTGGTGTTCTTTTATGCATATAAGTTGTGAATACCTTAAAGAGTAAAAAAGAAGCAAAGATAGGCTACAAAGACACAATGTTGGGAGTTCTTGTTCAATTCAAGGACCAAGACACGAGAGGAGTTCATAAACATAGAGATGTGTTACAACTTCCAAGAAGATTCAAGTCAATTCACTAGTTGGAAGGGCACAAAGGTAGCCACATCTTCATGTTCCTGCAGCCTACGCGGCCGCATGGAAAATCCACACGGGCGCGTGAGGGCACGTGGCAGGAGCAATTTTGGGCTTTAAATAGGCCGTTTGCCCTATTTTTGAGGGGCGACCCATCAAGGCCATCGTCATGAATATAAGGGGGTTTTACTTCATGGTTTTCATTGTTTTTCATTGTAATAATCATTGTTTTGTAACGTGCTCCATGGAGGGCTAAACCTTAGTAGGTATTTGGGCATGTGAACCCTAGGATCTATGTTTTTGTAATGATTTGCTTTAAGTTTCTATTATATCCGAGTTGATTTGAGTTTTAATCTTGTATTCCCATTGCTTGCTTGTTTAATTAATCCTTGTGGTTGATTGGATTCGCATGATTTGTTACTTTGATGTGAGAGAAGTCTCCATTAGAGTTAGAACTTCAAGATTAAAGAGGGTTGAGAGGATGAGTCATGAGATAGTGGAGTGTCCCCTTTCCCTTCCGATTGAGTGTTTCCTATCTCCGTATTCCCTAAACTCTATGTAACCATATTGGGTGTGAGGCGTGAGATTAAAAGATTTCTTCGTCAGGACCTTGTAGGAGGTTAGAGATCCTTCGCCGGGAATTAGGGTTGGATCTATCTTTAGAAATCGGTTTCACTCTTAGGTGTCTCTAGAGCGTATTGCGGTCATATGGGGTGTGAGGTGTTGAGATTGAGCGATTTCTCCACCGGGACCTTGTAGGGGACTAGTACCGGTGGCTTGGAGGCAAGGGCCAGTTGTTCTTGGATTACCTCTGTCACACCCACCCCTTCTACTGAGGTAAATGTGGCACCCATCGCTTAAAAATTCCCTTTTAGCTGGAAACCCGACACTCGCTTTAAACAAAATCGGGACCTACAAATCACGATTTACAACTTCACACCAAATACAGGGTTCAAATACTAAATACTGATAAATACAAATACTCAAATTTGCGGGTACAACCGCTACAAGATCACCACACCAATAACAAGAAAGAAAGAAAGAGGGACCCACTGCAATCCTGGACTCAACCCTGACTAGCGCTATACTCAATCAGGTAATATAGGGTCCTGCTCCTGCAGCTACAGCACATTCAGTTGGTCGGTAGTGGCTTAATAATTTCAAATATTTAAATACAGTATATATAAAGTATATAAATACCAATCTGCTCAAATAATTTTTCCAACTTTTTCCAAAAATACCGGAATTCTAGCAAAAATACAATCTTTAAAGAACTCTTGAAACATAAATTCAACATAGATCAACATCAATTTGATTTTTCTCGGAAAACACAAATTTCAGTGAGAGACTCCCTCATCACAATTCAAAAAAATAACATAAATCTCAAATTCAAAAATACGATGAATACCCAACACTCACCCCAAAGATAACATGGTCAGAAAAACTCTCTAAACCTTTGCTGTGGTGGCAGCTAGGGTTCGAGCCGTCGAGGAACTCATGTCCCTAACGTTGACCCATCGGGTTCACCGGTCGGTGACCCCGGCTACCCGATGAATATCCGATCGAGGGCTCTACACTCCCACTGAACGGCCCTCGTAGTAATCAATACCCGGGTCCACCACGCCACCTCTAAAAGGGTCGGCCCGTGGGGACCCACTCTGCGATGAGTCGGGCCTTAGCCCGTCGACCATCAAAAACCATCAAGTAAATACAAGCAATAATACCATCCGTATAAATCATAACACGGGATCCTTTTTCCGGGACAAGTATTCACATCACGAAATAAACATTATTTTTCCACAAAGCCCGATGCCAAACGTATAATAATGCATAATACCGAGTAAAGCCCGGATCCAGCGATACCGATTCCTATACCGGGAATGAAAACCAATTCTATTAACAATGCCGATAAAACATCTTTAATATGCTCACATGGTTTTCGCAAATCACTCCAAATCAAAGCATATATACCCATCAAAAAAATAAATACAAGAATTGAATGATTAAATCACATATACATGTATTTTTTTACTATTCACAAATCACGTATAATTATACAAAAACGAATGTATCAATACTGGGTTATCATGAACATCAATGGCAAACAAATATACGTATATTTCAACTATATATGGAATCAAACATGATAAAATGAAATACTTAAACATTTATTTCCAAAAATACTAGCCATTAAACAATTATTTCAAAAATAATAATAATTAATCAATTATTTAAAAATAATAGCCACTACCAACTCACTCGGTGTCCTTGGGTTCCTTCCCTAGGCCCGGAACTCTCTCCTAAGCTCCCGAACAACACCTACGAGAATAATATAACAAAAATAAATACTACATTTAAACTCAAAAATAAAATACAAAAAAATAATAATAGACTCTCTATTGCCCACTCACTCCAATCGGTTAAAAATCCGACCTTGCATAATCCAACTGGCTTTTCAATTGTATTTAAACAAACTCGGTTTAGAGCTAAACACTCTTTGAATCAATCTGAACCAATCTTAATTGACCTTGAACCAAACTTAATTTCACTGAACCAGCCTTGAACCAACTCAATTCTTACACAAAAATCCATTGAACCAACTTGGTTCAGTCCAAAAATCCTTAACCCAAATCAATTGAACCAAACCCAAACCATCTCAACTTGATTTGATCAAACCCAACTCAACAAAAACCAATTCAACTCAACCAATTTCAATTTGGTTAAACCCAACCAGTTCAATCTAACCATCATCATTAACACCTTAATCATCATCATCATCAATTTAATTAACTAAACCAAACCCTAATCTCGAGTGCTACGGTGATGCTACAGATGAAATCCCAGAAACATCTCCACCAATCCAAGCAATTTCATCACCAATCATAGGGTTTTTAACACAAAAATAATTTCACAACAACACTCTCATCAACTCCATCATAATTTCCTCAAAACAAATTCATTATTTCCTCCAAAATCACCCAAAAATACATACATCTAAACATACACAAACATTAAACAAAAACAACACCAAAGAAGACCCTTACCAAAGCAAGTAGCCACTCCCGTGACTCACTCCCAGCGATCTCCAAATCTTTCTCCTTAAAAACCTCTAATTTCTCCCATTTCTTCATTAACTCTCGGGTTCTTTCGTAGCAGAAAATGGTGGAGAAGAAGATGAACAACACTAGCTTCTAGATTTTTTTCTCAATTAACTCTTCAGCCGAAATTCACTTTTTAGTCCCTCAAAACTTAACTTCTTACAAAACAGTCCCTGAAAAAAACCGCCCAATAGTCCTTGAGTTATGAAATAGTATTCTCAAAAGGTCCTTTCAAATTATCCAATGGTCCCTGGATTATAACACAATATTTCAAAAAGATCCCTCCATCTTACCTTTTCAGTCCTTGGTTTTCAGAAACATTTTTATATCAATCCTTTTCATTTATTCTTTAACCCAAAAATCTTTTAAAAACTTTTTACATTTAAGTCCTTGTTCTTTTCACTTGGGTTTCTCACCAAAAATTACTCTGTACAAAAATCTTACTGCAACTGTAGTAATACCCTGAATATATTTTCCAACAGTTATCCACAGGTTCAGGGTATTACAACCTCGACTCATTAGACTCAGTTTAGAAGCATTTAGTGAATCATGAGCTTCATGTTAGATCCTAGGGGGAGCATTGTCCGAGTACCTCATCTTTATTTATTAAGATCTCCTTTACTTGTTTTCTTGCTCGTTTGCTTGCTTATTAATTCTCTTGCAATTAGTTCATTTCATCACATCCATTGATTTGGACTAGATAACTAAGAAGTGGTTAATACTAATACTTATGTTCCATGTGGATTCGACTACCCACTCACCGGGGTAATTATTACTTCGACACCCGTGCACTTGCGGTTTACACGCATATTCGGACGTGTCACATGCAAAATAAATGAATTAAATAACTTTAAAAAAAAATGTGTGGGGCCCACAAGTTTGGAGGGGTGGAAGCACCGCTCCAAACCCCTTACATCCCACCCTCCAAATAAAGTATTTTGGAGGGATCAAAATATTTAACAAAATTTTAAATTTAAATGTCTATGAAAATACCAAATTGTCCTTTATTAATTTGAGAAATTACCATAATTTTTTAAACCTAATTTCATCTATCATATTATTTTGTTCTCTCTTTTTTGTAATGTGTGAATTTAATATTAATAATATTTATATATATAATAATAAAATAAAATATTAGTGATTATAGTATTAGTTTAATAATATTATTATTATTAATATTATGCAAATAATATTATTACTAATATTGATATTAGTATTAATATTAACAAAGTTGGTACAAAATAATGTAGGTATGTATAAAAAAATTATTATGATCAATTTAATATAAAAGGATAAATTGGTAAAATATACGTCACACCTCTCCTCGCCTCTTCTCACTCTTCTTACTATACCCCTCCCTCCACACTCCTCCAGTGAACTTTAGATTTTCGATATTTTGACAGCATCCTTGAAAAATTATTTAATCGATTGTTTTTTATATTAAAACAATTAAAATATATAAATTATATTATATATATATATATATATATATATATATATATATATATATATATATATATATATATATTGCCTAATAAATCTTGTTCTCCCTTCTTATGCCTATTTTACTTTGGATTTCATATGGCAGCTGAGTGCGGTCGAGTCGGGTATTACCATACCCTGCACTGCATCTCGATACCCCACTAATATACCCGAACCCGAACTCGAACCCGACGGGTTTTAAAAACCCAAACTCACACCCGACTCGACGGGTGATCGGACCTGCAGGTATCCCGCCCCTCACCCCAATATTAAAAAAATTAATAAAAAATATATTATTTTTATAAAAAATATATATTATTTTTATAAAAAATATATATTAAAAGTAATTATAATTTTTTATAAAATAAAATTATTATATAATTACAAGACCAAACAAAGAGGAAAAATAAAAAACTCTAAATTGTGAAGTTGTAGAACATATTAGTATATATATATATTATATAAATATTTTAGTAATTTTAATTTTGGGTCGGGTACGGGTATTAGAATTCCCTTACCCGCACCCGCACCCGTTTCATACAAGTCGGGTTTTACCCGAACCCAACCCGAAATCCGGTCAAATCGGGTTTACTCATCAAACTCGGATTGGGTCGGATCGAGTTAAGTCAGATATGGGTATTATTACCATCCCTAATAATATGTATGAAGACGTCGAAGAGAACTAAAAATGAAAAACAAGGACAAAGTAAATTGGAGACTGACCTCTGAAAGTGACAGATTAGACAGACAAATGGACTCACAGGCCCCTCAACCCAATACATTTGTTGCTGCGTTGAGGGCCCTTCTTTTGGTTAGTGTTTTCCTGTCTTTTCTAATGGTTGTTGCTTTTTATAATCCTTTTGCCTTGGTAATAAAGGTGCTAATTTTTAGATTAACTAATTTACATCGACACATTCTGCCTTTATCCTTCTGAATTTTCTATATTCATTTGAAAAAAATAATAATAAAATTAGTTGGACTTCTTGGAAGGTATATTAAAAGTGCTCTTGTAATTCCCCTCAGGATTCTGTGAGATTGGTCCTGGAGACTTTGATGTCGTCCTTATATTTTTTTTGGTGAGACTGAAAAGTTTAATCGGGATGAATTATTGTTCAATAATTTATGTAGTTCATGGTGTAAATAAAAACAAAAGTGATTTTTCAATATGTTTTATTTTTATTTTTACTTTGAGAAATTGTTCATATTATTTCTCAAATTTTCTCATATGATCAAAAAATCCTTACACTATTTCATATATCAAAAAGTCCATATTTTTTCTGACATTATCTGATAGCTTATTTTTAATAGTTTTGTCAAAAATGACACTCAACGATTTTAAACGGAAACACAAAATAATAACCAAGAAATAAGATATTAAACAATAAAAACAAATATTAAGAAAAAAAATTACACGTAAACATACAATGTTAATCACAAAAATATACTTAATAAACATAAAATATATTTCATAAGTGGGCAAAATTAGATTTTTTAAATAAATAAATTGATGCATGGACCAGTAATTTAAAAACCGGACCGGACCGACCGGTTCAACCGGTTCAACCGGGAACCGGCCTGTAAACCGGTCCGATTACTCACATAAAATAGTAAAAAACCGGGCCGGCCGATTCAACCGGTTCAACGGGTGAACCGGTGAACCGGTTAAACCGGACCGACTAATTTATTAATTTAAATTATTTAATTAGTTTATTTATTTTATAATTAAAAACTTAAATAAAGTTAATAAACTTATTAAATTGGTCCAAATTTCAAAAAAGTAAAAAATAAAAATAAAAAACAAAATGCCGCAAGATATTAATATATTATGATTTATTATCATTAATTTATTATAATTAACTTATAATTTTATGCTAATCAATAATTAAATCATTAAAGTTAAAGTATTAAAGTATTAAACTAAACATTTCAGTGGTTTGGTTTTTATTTTTTAATCATTATTGTTATTGTATACTTATATACTTATATTTTATTTAATTATTTATTTTTTAATATTTATTGTATAGTTATATCCTTGTATGTTTGTATATTAAAAATTTTAATTTTATATAAAGTTGAGACTTTGTGACTTTATAAAGGTAATTTAACTTTGCCATATCTAATTTTGTATTTTTTTTATTATTTTTTTCTTATTTTTTTACTTATTTTTTTAATGTTTTTTAATTTTTAAATATTTATTTATTTAAAAAAATTAATTCCGGTTGAACCGAAATAGGTTGCCTAACCGGTTCGACAACCAGTTCGGCTATTAAAACATTGGCATGGATTGAAAAATAGGTAAACTGAAAAAATAATGAAAGTAGAGAAAAATAAAAATGTCAAAGACGGCAGAGGATATTTGAAAAATTACCAAAATTAATAAAAAAAAGTTTCTTTTACTTTTACTTTTAATTTTAATTTTTTTTTTAATGTAAGGTTAACCTAATATTTTTGTCCCCATGCCTCAAAATAATGTCTTCAAAAGTAGGTCTAGAGTCTAGACATGAACACTTAGTTTAGTTGAGGGATAACAGCCTGCCACGTTTGGGATAAAATATTGTATTTAACTATTCAATAAAAAAAAATTATTAAAATAAATATATTTTATTTATTTTTATTTAAAATATTAATAAAAACATTATTAGATAAAAACACATTTTAAATTTAAAAATATTTAAATTTTATTAATATTAATTAAGCTAAATTTTAGTGAATTTAAATAAAAATTTTTCTTCAACCAAGTATTTCAAAAAATTCTCTTAACTTCACAGTTTTATCTTCAAGCCAAATGCTCCAACAGCAGTGTTCTAGCGTTTAAATATGATTGAGCATATTTTAAAGTTTTTAATTTTTTTTTATTAAAATTTTCTTTTGATTGCCAATAGGCAATGGCCATTACTTATTATATACAACACATAAATATTTTATATTAGTTTAGAATAACAAAAACGATAATGTAATTTATTATGCTAATAATGTATGATAAGGTATATCTTTAAAAAAAAACACATAACGACTACCACACATGCATATATTTGCCCCACTTATTAAATTTACTTTTACAATCTCAATTTTTTTTTACTTAAAAATCGATAAACTCTGTAGACATTAGGATTATATATACAAATCAAAAATCGATAGTCCAGCATGTGCATTCTCAGTCGAGAATAAAAATTTTGAGTTGTCAGCCATCACTGGTGATCCATCACCATTAATATTTCTAACAAATTTTGACTCGAGATTTATTAATATCTCACTATCATTTTTCACACAGAGACCACCCTTAATATATATATATATATATATATGAAGTTGTGTCCTCTAAGTACGTTCATAGATCTTGTATCTACAAATTTTTACAAATTTCAGTGTTGAACCATTGAATTAAAATCCAACGGTCTCAACAATTATCATTCAAAATTTAATGTAAAGATGAATAGTATCATTGTGTTTACAAATAACAACACAGTGAAAGTGGAGATACACGGCATTTTTCGATCTGGACCGTTCGATCATGATACTAGCATTACAAAACCAAGCTATAAAAAAGCCCAACACACATACTAACCTCTCAGTATCTCTCTTCTCATGTTACTGTAGTGTAGTCAACGTCCCAAGTTGACAAATTATATATATATAGGTAAAAGATAATCTAAGTAAGTCCCTATATTACTATTTTAAAGGGATATTTGATTTAAAACCGTAGAATCATTAATTGTTTATAAAAGAATTATTTAGCTTTTATTGTTCACAATAATGTACAACACTGTAAAAACAAGTTTCGGTACTGTTTATAATGATCAAAGTTGTTAGATAGAGTCCAAAGATTTGAAATTTAGAAACGTCGTTAGATTACTGGGCCTCATATTATATTACCCCAATCTCGGTTTTGGAGGGGTATAAAAGTAATTTCCTAGCAAAATTATTAGCATGGCAGCTTTTCAATAAAAAGAGCGGAGAAAAAAAAAAAGACACCTCAACCCGCCAAACATAAGAAGAAGAGAGAACACTGAGAAGCTCCACTCTTTAAATACCTCATCCCCTTCTCTTCCTTCCAATCCATCTCCTTCTCCTTCGTCTCCCAATGTGAGACCTCCTCCGATGGCCAAATGGGCGGGAATCGAGGCCGCAGTGATCGCCGCCGGTGGGTTCCGACTATGGTCTCTCTTCTCTGCCGCAGCGATCCGCCGGAAGATCCTCGAGCGGTTGTTGTGCGGCGTGAAATGCACGAACCGTCGCCCGATGGCTTCGGAGCCGATGAAGAAAGTGGGATCGGGGAGGTTACTGGAGTTGTTGATGGCCGAGGGTTTGGAGTCTGGCTCCGACGAGCCGGAGTCGGAGGTGAAGAAGAAGGTTCCGATCTTCGATGAACTACAGAGCGTGGTTACAATGCTGCAAGGAGACGATGATGGTCGGAGAAAATCGGCGGCAATCGACGTCCGTCGACTAGCGAAGGACGATCCTAAATCGAGAGAGACACTAGCGATGCTCGGATCGATCTCGCCACTCGTCGGAATGCTCGATTCCGACGATCCCGAAATCCAGATCGTCTCCCTCTACGCCCTTCTCAACCTCGGCATCGGCAATGACTCGTGAGCCATAAATCCATCCAACCAACCCTTCATCTCTCCAATCTCTCCCTCTCTTTCTCTTAGGGTTTTGATTTCGTTCCAGGAACAAGGCGGCGATCGTGAACGCCGGAGCAGTGCAAAAGATGCTACGATTGATAGGATCTCAATGCTCCCCGCCGGTCTCCGACGCCATCGTCGCCAACTTCCTCGGCCTCAGCGCGCTGGACTCAAACAAACCCATCATCGGTTCATCAGGCGCCATTCCCTTCCTGGTAAGCACCTTCCAAAACCCTAACCCTAACCCTAACCCTAACCCTAACCCCAACCCCAGCTCCACCTCTCGGCAAGACGCTCTCAAAGCCCTCTTCAACCTCTCAATCGCCCCATCAAACATCTCAAACCTCATCGCCGCCAACCTCGCCCAACACCTCCTCTTCACCATCGGCGACATGGAGGTCAGTGACCGAGCTCTCGCCGTGCTCGCCAACCTCCTCTCCACCTCCCATGGCCGGCGCGCCGTGAGCCGATCGGGAAACGCGTTTCCCATCCTCATCGACGTTCTCTATTGGTTCGATTCCCCTGCTTGCCAAGAGAAAGCCGTTTACATCCTCATGATCATCGCCTACAAGAGATACACTGATCGAACGGCCATGATTGAATCTGGGATAATCTCATCACTCCTCGAACTCAGTCTTTTAGGTACCCCACTCGCCGAGAAACGCGCTTCTCGACTACTAGAGATTCTAACGATGGATAAAGGAAAAGCCGTTTCCTATCAGATTAAATCAGAACCGTTGGATTGGAAACGAAGGGTTAGGAATGAGGTGAGGATGAGTGAAGAGAGGAAGGCTTTACGATGTCTTGTAGAGCAAAGCTTGCAGTGCAACATGCGGCGGATCGTGCGCCGCGCGAACCTTCCCGGCCATTCTGCGCCGTCCGATCGTTTTCCCACGATGGCTCCGACCTCATCGTCGTCGTCCAAAAGCTTGCCGTTCTGAACGACGAGGGTAAGTTGGGCAAAAGGTAATAAAAGTTAGTTCTTCTATCAAATTCCTTTTTGATTATAACCTTATAAAATTCTATAATTGCTTTTCAGAAAAAGTAAAATGTAACGTTCACTCACCTCACGGGTAAATTTTTTAGTAAGTCACTAAACTTTGGCTCATTTTCACTTTGATCACCGAACATCAATTTGTATCAATTTGATCACTCAACTTTAATTTCATTTCACTTCCTAGTAAATCAAGATATTTCAATCTCCAAATGAATGATGTGGCTGTTTTTCGATGACGTGGGCATCTCTAATAGATTTAATAATGTGTCAAGAGGAGGACTGACTTAGATTTTTAGAAAGCCATGTAATCAATTGGGGGTTGAAATCCTTAATTTATTATCGGTTGAAATCAAATTAAAGTTGAGTGATTAAATTGATACAAATTGAAATTCAGTGATCAAAGTGAAAATGAGCCAAAGTTTAGTGACTCACTAAAAAATTTACCCCTCACCTCACTGATGTTTGTACAGCAAGGACCATTACGTAAATTATGAGGTTTTATAAGGATATATAATGGAATACCTTTCCAAAAAAATTAGACTTAAAAAATAATTTATACTTTGATGAGGATAAGCACAAAAGATTAAGATAGAATGGGATAAAGTTATCCTGATTTGATTATATTAGTTTTAGTATTTGAGTACTTTTAATTAAAATTTTTGGTTGTTTGTCTAATTATTCCCGACAGATCAAGTTCATTTTAGTGCTAATATGAATGTTTTTTTTTTAAAAAAAATTTTATCAAATAAAACATTTTATCAAATAAATTAAAATTTATTAGTCTTTTCTGCATGCACTGAAAAGATATGTAATAGTTGTTTATAACATTCACAATAGTAAAGCATTAGTTTGTTGACATTTATTAAAAAATAAAAATAGATATTATTTATAAATTCAACCATCCTTATAAATTTGAATATGTGGTTTATCTGCATAAAAGTTTATAGAATAAGGTTTGCTTTGATAAGTAATAAACAAAGAATAAATCCATTTATCATTAAATAAAATTATTGAATAATTTATCAAACAACCAACTAGGGTCCAGGGGCAAACATAAGTTAAATAAATACTAGATCCAATGTAATTATGTGGCATAGGGATTGTTTTTGATTTTTGGTTATTTGGCAGCTTTTTTATCCCAGAATAGTTAGTTGTTGCCTGTTGGTTGCTGCCTTGCAGGGCCTATTCTAGGAATTTAGTACTTTGATTCCTAGGCGCCAGGTAAATGACAAAATGGCAGTAGCTGGATCATTTTGGGAGCACTTGTCTTTCTTTTTAGTGTGCATTCGGACCGAGCCAGTTCAGAATCTTCAGATACTGTGACTTCTTGAACCTGGTAATTATGGGAATGTGAATATTAATGCAATCAATTTAATCAATTAATAGCATTAGTCAGAGGTTTAATTCCCATGAACTGAATTGCACTCCCAATAATTTGAAGGTTTTGGATTTGTTATCTCTAGAAATTTGTCGTAATAATTCATTGAATAAAGTTGTTGTCCTGGTTGATTTTTTCTATTTATTACAATGGTTCCGATATTTGATATTTTTTTGTTAAATACAAATATTATAAAAATAGATCAAATAAATATTTTTTTTTTTTGGCTAAAGCAAATAATAATATGGAAATGGGATATAACTCAATGATAATCATTAGATCTATACGATCACATAAGATGCAAAATCCCCTGTTAGAAGTATGTATAAAAGGTATTATCTTTTATTTTTTAAAATTAGATGGAATCACTTATGATACATTAGAAGGTTTATAAGCTATTATAATTAATGTACTTTTATGTCTATTTATCTTTTGACTAACAATCATTTGTTGCTTTTGGAGAAAAAAAATTAAATAATTTAAACTTTATGCCATATTGACAGCTTTAACCATGAATTTCATAAAATATAGAAAAAAACTAATTAATTGATTGATTGATTTATGGTAGTAGGGTGTGGTTTTAATTTCCATGAAATGTTTTGGAATGGCTTTTCTCTAGGTCATCATTGATATAGGTGGCATATGTGTGTGAGTGTGTGGCCATAAAAAAAGAAAGCAAGCTGGACTAGTTTGTTGTATTATGAAAGCTGGCATTTTTATTGCGCCGTGAATGCCAAATCTTTACAAGAAAATAGATTCAATAGTCTAGAAGCATAGGAGCAAGGGCGGATTGGGGGTCAAGGGGTGCTTGAGCACCCCTTGGCCCCAACTAATCAATATTATATACATGTTTATATGTATATTAGAGGGACTTAGGAAGGAGTAGGAAATTGGAAGCACCCCCTCTCTCTTCTCATTCACTCTTTCTTTCTCTCTCTCTCCCTCTCTTTCTCTCTCTCTCTCTATATATATATATGTATATAAATAATTCATTGAATTTTTATTTTCATTTTGTGTTTGGAACAAAATTAATATTTATTATTTAGATGTTTTATAAATTGGTTTATATAATATAAAAGAATTTTTTTTCCAAAAATATAATGTTTAGCTTTCATTTATTACAAATTAGTTTATATAGAATAAAAAATAAAAAAAAATTACAAATATTTATCAGTTAAATCCGTGATTTTTATTAGTTAGGATATAATATATATATATATATATATATATATATTTAAAAATAATAATACATTTTCTATGGATGTCCAATTTTCAGTTGTTAGATCATAATACAACGGACGACATAGATAAACAGTAATTACTGTAGTAACTACTGTTCATCAATGTTAACCGTTAGATCGAGATCCAATTGTTTATAATGAACATCTATAGTTTTTTTTTTATCTATGGACATCCATAGAAGAATGATCCTCTTTAAAAAATATTTATAAAAAATTATTGTTTGGCCCCTTAATTTTATATTGTCTTGTATAAAAAATTATAAATGTATTGTTTTTTTATGTAACAATTGGATCGGCCAAACTACCATAAATATATCGTTCAACTAATCTAATTATATTTTTTGAATTGAAAAAACTTCAAAAAAATTTTTTATAATTTTTTATATAAGCACCCCCTTTAATTTGTTTCTGGTTCCGCCACTGCATAGGAGCATGGGCTAAGGCTCCATGCAAACTATTCCAACTTAACTTAACCCCAGTTTACTTGGTAATTAGTTAATGCAATCAAATTTAACTAGACATAGTTATCTGGTAATGTTGGGGGGGGTTTGTGACTAGAAGGTAGAATAAGTTGAATTAAACTTTTCATTTCAAAATAATAATAACTGATCGACCACCTTCATTTATGAGCACCTGATTTTTTTCTATACAGAATATTTATATTTTTTTACTAAAAAAATATATTTAAATACAAAATAAAAATATAGATGTATTGAAATATTAACATTAAGTCTGTGAACTTCCATGATGTTGTTTGTTCATCTTAAAAAAATATATTATTATTTAAAATTATTGAAATAACTTAGCTTATAATCACATATAATTCATTCAAAAAAAAATCTTTAATCTAGAGGAGACATTGATTCCACATTAAGATATCATTAGTGGAAAATTCACTATCTAAATCAAAGCACACCGAACACTATGATGCCACAAGATCTCCTGTGTATGGTCAAGACATAAAGAGAAGCTCTTGTTGTGTAGGATGAGGGTGTGTGGCATCTTAACAACTGCACATATTTATTAAACACCATATCTCAATATCCTTGTAGTTTGTCATATCTCAAAAAAATAAAAATAAAAATAAAAATAAAAATCATATAGAACAATAAAATCATACTAAATATGAAAATTTGTAGGGTGTTTTTCATTCACTTGTCATCCCCAAATAATAATCACTATCTGCATATTAGATAAACAATATATAATACTCTATATAAAAACCACATTTTTAGTGCCAAAAAAGTAAATCAGATTAACTAATGTACATAATTTCACACCACTTATGATTGATCCAACAACCAAACATAAAAAAGTTTAGCTAGATCCAAAATTTAGTGAGGCTAGCTTGATTGATGTGTGACATTAGATTATAGCAACACATGGAAAAAAGAAAGAATGAAAGGAGGAAAAGTGAGATCATGTGACCTTCTGCTTGCAAAGGGGGACAAAATAACATACTAGTCCTCCTGCGCTTGATTCTCTGGTGACACTAAAAAAAGTAAACTAAGGACACTGATAATTATGCACCCCTCATTCTAAGTCAAACACAAGTAGCCAATCTTTTGGAAAGTGTGGCACAATGTACACATATAATGTAAGGCAAAAATGTCTAATTATTATGTTGCTTATATACTACCTGCCAGGCTACCACAATCAGTAGTTTTTATTTGTTTGTATGTTTTTTTCACTGTAAATCAATTACAAAAGTTATATAGAATAAAAGCATTCACTTTATGTTTTTCAGTGTACCCATGCTGGGAGATACGAAAATAAAATCAAAACGAATCTTTTATATATATATATGGACGTGCATAGACGTCCACATAGAGCTACAGTAATACTTACTTTTAATTAGTTTTTACTGTGCATTACATTTTTTACTGTGCTACTGTTCATAAGCACAGTACCACTGTTTATTGAATAGTGTCCGACCGTTGGATCGAAATCCAACGGTCCAAAGCAACGTTCACAGATTTTTAATCTGTGAACGTGCATAGAAGATTGATCCTCATATATATATTGATCCTTATATATAGGGAAAACATCATCTAGGGACGTCCCTAGATTTCAAATCTAGGCATGTTTTTAAATCTAAGCCGTTGGATCATCATCTGATGGTTGATTGATTATATAAATACTGTACACCTTTTTACTGTTTATGATCACTGTACAAAATTGTAGAACGCGGTTTCTACTGTTCATAACGATAAGAGGCATCAGATTTTCATCCGATGGCTACTATGGACGTCCCTAGATGATGAGTTCTCTTATATATATATATATATATATGAACGTTCACAGATTACGTAATCTGTGAACGTTGATATGGGCCGTTGGATTGATCCAACGGCTGCACACCATCCTATGAACAGTAACACTATGCACTATTTATAAGCACAGTAAAAAGTGGGATGTACATTGTTTTAATCTGAACCATCCAATCAATCTCAGCACAGTATCTAAATCAATCACAGTCGTCCAATCTTATTAAAGTTACTGTACATCATCTGCGGACGTTCTACGAACGTCCGCAGATGATGTTTAGCCTATATATAGCAATAAGTGCTATATACATACACAAAGACTTAGAGTAGTAGATTGTCCAGCCTACAGGTTTTGAATAAAAAAAATTAAAATCAAAAAAAGAAGGGAAAAAACCAAATAAAAATGGAGGAGAAAGAAAAAAATCAATTAAAACAATTGTTATCATGTGAAAAAAAATCATCACTATTAAAAAATAAAAAATATATAAATAAAAAATTTTGAAATTTGAAAAAAATCCTGTAGTGGGATTGCGAGGCCGAAGGTTGGGAAGAGAATCCCGGGAGATGAAATAAAAAGGAGATTTTAACTAAGGAAAAGAACCAAGAACAGAGAGACGAAGAACAGAAGATAGAGAGGTAGGATTAAAAAAAAGAGAAAGAAGGTTTAAGGAAGGGAAGGGTGATGCATGATCATTGTCTAACGGAGAAAGAAAAAAGATCCGGTTGAAATCACCTTAGCCAGACGGAGAAGTAATGAAAAATTTTGAAGTTATCCTTTCAAACCTATCATGAGATCCAATGCTCGACGTTCACAAGGGTGATGGAAAGAATTTGAAGTTTTCTCGTCAAACCCATTTCAAGGTTCTGTGTTTGAAAAAGCTCTTTTGATGACTTAATCAACAAAAATCAAGATTATAATTTCAACCTGAGATCCATTCTAAAAGTAGGTTCAAAAAATAGTCTAGTTAATGACCTGATCATGTGGGAGATCACAACTTGATGATATGATGGTCAAGACTTAAAAGCATGGAAGAGTCCAGACCTAAACAATTCATATAAATGACAAATGCAATTTGAAGTCCCAAGACGCGAAGAAGTCAAAGATCTAAGAATTCCACAAGTCAGAGACCTGAAAATTTCACAAACACAAAACGCCACAAACTTCAGCAATTAAAAAAAAAAATCAAAGATGATCAAATAGACAACTCATAAATGTAGAGTGGTCGTAGTTGTTATGCCATATGTCCAAATGCAAACACACATAAAAAAAAAAATCGAAGAAGAACACAGTCACCAAGCTAAAAGAGTCTTCCAATATGCTTTTAGCAAAAGAATCAAGAATATCAGCCAAGTCGTGCAAATAAAAACAGTTTGAAGATCATAAAAAAATAGCTTTATTAATATTTTTGTACACTCACTTGTGATTATGAACTTGTATTATACTCTTTGAAATCAACAAAAAAAAATTAATTTTATGTTTGCACAATCATTTCTTATTCACACTTGTTGCTTAATCGGAGATTCCCATAACAGAGTCTGGGTAATTAATATTAGGGATGCATCTTTAATCCAAGTCATGAACCTAAAATCATTTAAAATATGAAAATGATTAAAATTTAATTTGTGATCCGTCATTTTTAGCCGATCACCCCTAATTAAAAATTAGGTAAAAATAAAAGATCCCACAAGATATTTGAACTACGAGCTTAAACCCATAACCTGCAATTTATTACCACTAATATTTTCAACAGATCTTAAACTTGAGACCTCATCACATTCTCGTTTTTTTAAGTAGAACCAAATACCATTCATTTTTCACATAAGACTAAATACTTCTATTGTTTTAAGTGTTTTCTCTTCATGCTTTTGGTTATAATCAATAATTATTATATGACTGTTTAAAATAACTTTCCTTACCTCTATCACCACGTTGTTGTGTTATGGTAGTTCCTTTTTTTCCTCGTACTATTATTCAATTTTTTTATTTTTTTAATAGTATATTAAAACTTATATGATTCTTATGATATTTTTAACATGTTGTCATTCATTATAATTTAAGATTTACTTAAAATAAAAATTTTATAACAGAGTAAGAGTAACCTGTCAAACACTCTCAAATTGATAAAAATACAAAAATGTCAAAGAACACAAAAATAATATATACTTAAAAATAAAAACATATATTGAAATAATTCACTATTATTTTGTGTTCTTCTATATTTTGATCACCTATTTTTAAAAAATTAGGATTTGACTTATTACAATAAATATGGATAAACCTATAAAGATGATCATATTATAATCTAGCATATATAACTAAACGTAAAGAACAAAATATAAAGTCAGAGATAAAAAAAACAATAATAATAATAAAAAAAAAATACTATTTTGATGTTTACTCTTCTAAATAGAGAAAATAACAAGATTTCACAATTAAGAATCAGAGATTGCAGTAAATCCTTAAAAAAAATTTATTTTTAGATTTTTTTCAGAAAATGTAATTTTCAGGTGCATAGACCTGCGAACAATTAATTAACTGGTGACATGTCTACATGCACCGTCAAGAGACATGAAGAAGCAAAATTACATGATAGGACTCTTTTAAGCTGCTAAAATTGTATTAGATCTTATTACTTGCAAAAACATGCAGACTTGAAGATATATAAAATTTTATTATATATGTTTGTACACGACAATAAGTTCTCTATAAAAAAGTTAAGTGGCTGAAACAGAAACTTGACCAGTGACTACCTAAACACTTCTATGAACATTATCAAATTAAATGAACAAAAGTGGGATTAAACCTGAAATATCTTCAACCACTGTGTTTTTTTATTACGGTTGTGAATTCAAATCCAACAAGTGATATAAAAGGACGACAGTAAAAATTTTTATCTTGGAACGTCCCTAGTAAACTGATCCTCTATATAAATATATATATATAATAATGCACATACAAAAATATGGAAAATTATATATTTGATAGAGCTTAATGATGCCCTTTGCTACTAATCACCAGGTTTCCACAAATGGTATTACCGCTCACAAACATGAGAAAGTTAATTAAATAAAATGCCTCATCATGTTTACAGACCAATTTATCAAAAACACAAACCTAAGAATAACTTTAGTTGAAAGCTGATAATTACTGCCAAGAATCACAAAGTCATTAAGGCATGAAAGCAAGAAGCTGTGTTAAAGAGCTTTTTCCTATTAAAGTCCCCAAATTAGTAAAAGATGGGTGGCCTAGAGAGAGTTACATGGAGTTTTCGATCATCAAAACATTCTCCCACTATCAATCACTGTATCACAGTGGATAGTATTCAAGTAGGTATAACTAATCACAAAAGTACATGAAAACTTCATCTCAGAACTTGGGTTACCACAAGAACTCTCCGAAACACAAGGACTCTATTCAGGTTTGATAGTTAATAAGAATCATCACCTTATTTTGCTTTATTGACAGGAAGGTACACTCCTTCGGTCGCTAACCAGATGTTATCAGGACGCTTATCACGGACACCACAGACCTGTTCGATCACCAAAAATATAAACCCAAGCAAAAACAAATTTACATCAATGTCATTTCCCTATCTCTCATGCATATAATTCACCAGTCACCACTATCCATATATTGGTTGTTATCCTACTTCAATTAGGTTGAAGGTGGAGATTTAAAGTACATTTGTAAAAAAAGAGAAGAATTCAATATTACCTCCTGCTGACCTCCAGCAATCCGACTATATTTCTTGTCATGACTGTGAAGGTAACCACTAGTGTCTACATGCCTGAGTCTGATACGTTGATCCTGCTTCCATATTTTCTTGTTACCTTCAATCTCAAGCCTGAGAGAAAAATGAAGTAAGTCTTATCATGGTGGGACAAACTAAAAACATCCTAGCTTGAGTTTTTTTGGGATATTTAACATCATGTGAATTGAGAACTCACCTCCAAAAATCACCGGTGTCTGAGTTATCGTCCCCTCCAAAGCAGCTCACCTACATCATATGGTGCAAATGAGCTATCGATCCATAAGATTGGTTTATTAATAGAGGTAAAACAATTTTGTTTTACTATAGGCCAAGAGTTTCATAGATCCTTAAAAGAAAACGAAAAAAAGGGGGAAAAAAAGACAAACACAAGGCACTACGTAGATATTGTGGGTTCTTGGTTCTTGGAGTCCTTCGCATACAAATGGCCTGAGACACTTGGAAACTTCTGCATCATTTGTTAGGCATAGATTGCCAAACTATCTTTTAACCTCTGTAAAGAGCCTATCAATATTTTGATTCCCTTATAATCAAATAGACATGACCTAGATGAACTAATCAATCCTACTTTTTCAAATGGTACAGCTTAACAAGACAGTGATACATAAGGCTCCAAAGTTTTCAAATGTATCACTCAACAATAGATCAAGTCTGACAAATAATTCAGATTTCTAATAAATAATGTAATCTAGAAGGCGGTAAATTTCCAATAATAATACTAAGAATAAGTGAAGGCAACCATCATATCTCAATGGGGTAGAACTATTAGTTTTCATGTGTGGGGAAATCAGCATATGTTTACATGTGGCTTTTATAAAAGCTGTGCATTTTTCAGAATCCAGCATCCATGTGTGATACACTTATGAAGAAAATAATTTTCTCCATAAACCATCCTCAGAAGTACAATTTGCTTAAACTAATGATGAAAAACATCCTATATTACCTTTAAAATATTAAGGATTCATCTTATGAAAAAAAAATCAAACATATTCATGCAAAGTATTAAATGTCCTTCAGCGATAATTAATCCATTATTAAGAAAAAAAAGTAGTGCATCCACACACAGACCTGATTGTTGATGACAATTGAAATATTTAAATAGAACTCCACTGAAATAAATAGGCACACTAACAAATGATTTGAGAACAGCCAATTTTTCAAAAGAAACTGAAAACACAGGAGATTATGGAAATTAAACCAAACAAAATAGGAAAAACAAAAGCTTACTGACCTCCATATTACCAGATATTGGTGAAGCATGCAAATGACTATGCAGCCATCTACGGGTCCTCATATGTTGTAACCGAATTAGGGTTCCACTTTCAATAACATCACCCTGTTTGGCGGATGAATCCAGAGTCGGCTTCACAATCTACAAAGGTTGTGAAGCAGAAACATTAAAATTAGGATATAATAGTATGGCAGTGGATTGACTAGTTTGTACACAATATATCACACACACACACACACACAACCATTGAGGGACAACCAAAATCTTGATACAGATGCTGCATGGAAGTTTTAGTTTCATATTTTCATGAAAACCAATAATGAAAAATTGGGTAATAGAGTGGATATATTGGTTGATTATTGACATAGGCATAGGCATAGAAAACTCGGGAGTTAATCACGCTCAATAGAAAGTTCCATGGGCCTAAGGTAGAACTGTTAGATGCAAGGACACGAGCACAGCCATACAATAAGAGAAATACAGCAACTTCTAGATTCTTGAAGAGACTAGAAAACGAAGTAAGGTGAGTGTTTTCTAGATGTAAGAGTCTATAATCATCTCATTGGAAGGTAGATCATTCTTGAATTTATTCCTCCTCACTAAAAACCAAAAATAATCAAAATCTTAAAGCCAAACATGGCTTCAGTTAAAAAATATCTTGATCATTAGAAATAAAATAAGGAGACGACAATATGTGGACAACTTAACAAGACAAACTAAAAAGTAAAAACCCTCCACAGCTTGCCAATTGTAGACTTTCTGATAGTTAATGAACTTTAACTAATTTCCATGCAGAAACCATCAAGCAACCAAGGCACATGAAATATAATTTACCCAAGACTTCATTCAAAAAAGCTTAATTATAATCTTTGCAAGAAAAAACAAAAACTTCCAAAAAAACTTGCAAAAATTCAACAATAAAAACATATGTAAATTAACTTGAAGAAGAATTGACTAAATAGATCAACATGCAATAAAATCTAAAGACATCCTACAAGAAATTTGAACAAAAATGATTCTTTAATTCAAAGTTATTTCAATTTCTATTCTAACACTCAGATTTCATCATCTAAACATGAATAAAAAACACACATACAAACCCTAATTCCAACAAATATAAACAAATCACAAAACAAACAGAACCAAACCACAAGAACAAACAAACAAACAAACAAACAATAAATACAAAACAAAAGGCATCAAAATCAAAACCCTAAGCAAGATTACCAACCCAATAACTATTAGAATCATCAACATTAGGGAAACCAGTCACAGATTGCTGCCCGCTACCCGATCCATAAGGCACATCATGCGAATGCAACCTAAACTTCGTCTTCTCATGCATCAGCTTCATCACGCTCCCAAAAGTAATCTATCACCCCAAAAACCACAACAAAAATCCATCAAAACCCTAAAAAAAATCCAGATCTCAATATCTAGGGTTCCAAATCACCATACCTCAACGCCCTCGGAAGCGGCAGCGTAGGTTGGCTGCGGTGAGCCGTCGTCGAGATCGAGGGTGAGAAAGAGGAAGAGAGAGAGAGCGAAGAGGGAGAGCGCCATGGCGAGCAGGAGGAGAAGAAACCAAGTTTGCTGCCAAAAAGGAAGCTCTCGGATTTGGGGACGGTGATGGGACGGAGGTGGCGGAGGAGCTGCGGCTGCGGCGGCGGAGGACGGGATCTTCCTTCGAGAAAGGGTTTGCGGTCCGGATGAAGCCACGATAACCTTTGAACGGCTCTCCAGAGCGGAGGACCGTAAGCAGAGGAGTGGGCGGTGAGCTTAAGCAATCTCTTCTCCGCCTTCGTTTTCCCCGGAGAACGTTTTCCAACGGTTTTAAAATTGGAATTCTTTAGCTTTCGTTTTCTCGGTGCGGGTTTTGATTTGCGAAACCACGTTTTGGGCGATGTCTCGGACAAATGGGAGAGTGCCACGTGGAATGTAGATGACGTGGATGGTTTTGATTGGGTGGATGACGTGCGGGAAAAGGCTTCTTTGAAAAAGGTTTTTAATGGGCCTTGTTGACCGGTTGACCTGGGCCAGTCTATGAAAAGTTTGTTTTGGGCCAGATATTTTTATATTTAATGGGCCTTTTATTTGGTTAAATATGATGGAAATCTTTTGAAATGTGAGTTTTATTTGATTTAAGGGTATTATATAATTTATTGTTTTTATTATTTAGTTCGGTTTAATTTTTTGAATAATCACTAAAGTTTGGTAAAGTTATAGTTTGCTCACTCAAATTTGATTTGTTTCTAAATAATCACTGAAGTTACTAATTATTTCAAATGCCAGTCACCGAACGATTACATTACAGGCTTCATTAGCTGACGTGGACACAGTTTTCTAAATGTTGATTGGACTTTTCACGGTGTCCACGTCAGCTAATGAAGCTGGTAATCATTCGGGTGATTGGCATTTGAAATAATTACTAACTTCAGTGATTATTTAGAAACAAATCAAACTTGAGTGAGCAAACTGTAATTTTACCAAACATTAGTGATTATTCAAAAAATTAAACCTATTTAGTTCTTAAGAAAATATTATTATTGTGTTGATTTGGAAATATAAGTCAAACTTGAGTGGGAATTAATTAATTGTGTGTTAAATGCTCAACTGAATTATTTTTGGCATGTTTATGGCCTTAGTTATCACACATTTTTTGCATAAACAATATCTTTTTTTGTTTATAACCTATACCATGTATTGGCATTCATATATTCATATTATTGTTATTTATCATATAATTTCTCTCTAAGTAAATAAATCTTCTTTTTATATTGTCTTTCTCTTAAATAACGATATTCTTAGTATTTATTTCATAAATGAAAATTTGAAGTATCACACAACATAATCTTTTTGTCACCCATTTGTTTTGCAAATAAGATAAAAGTACAACAAAAAATAATAATAGTAATATAGCACAAAAATTTTGTCCCGTTGTAACACAACTTAAAGACAAGCTATTATATGTTAAAATAAATATTAAAAAAAAAATCATATTACCATTAACATATCCAATTTCAATAAAATTTAATGAAAATTTTGGGTTGTATATTGAACATTAAATGTAAAGTAGTATAATAACTTGTATTGTCACTTAATTAATTGTATTGTGTCATATTATTTGTGATGTTTTCATCTGTGAATCAAACTTATCCTTGGCTTCACACAACAAAAGGTCAATTTTCTTGCATTCCAAACTATATGTTTGTTGGTTGATGAGAAGATCATGCAATACATTAAATTTTGCATTTATTTCTCACATATATATATATATGATTTAACCTCATGTTAAGATCAAAATAATTCAAAATTTAATGAAACTAAAGTGCACTAAAACCATGATGCATTAGTTTTCATTTTAATCTCTATATTTTAAAATTATTTATTTTGATCCATTTACTCAACCCATATTTCAAGTTTCGTGAATTATGATATTCAAATATCAAAAACAGTCCATTATAGTCTTCAAGAAAAAATCTAACATCTAACATTTTATTTATTTAAATTTATTTTTACATAAATATTACTTAAATAATAAAAATTATTTGCCTAGATGTCATATTCTATTAAATTTTCTAACAATACATGGAAAATATACATTGATTTCATTCAATTAAAGTTCTATCATTTAAGATATAATAATAATGAACCGGATTTATATAAAGATAAAGTGATGAAATCCCATCTATTTTGCATTATGAGAAGGAGTTAGGGCTAACGGCAAGTGCACGTCCCTGGGGTCTCTAGTGGGTTCGCCCCACTTCTCTTCCCAAAAAAAAACCGCAAGTGAGCACTAGCTTTGAATTGAAGCTTTGCAAAGGGTGAAATTGCCACATATTTCATTTTATGGTACCACAAAGTAAGATTTTGTGGTTGCAAATTTTGGGGGACCAATTATATTATTTCTGCTTGAAATTGATGTCTCATGGCAGGTTGGTACCTCCATTTGGTTGGGGTTGAGATAAAGTGTTAAAATCTTTATTTATTGAAAAAGCAAAAATAAAAATTTTCCACATTGGTATTTAGCTCAATTGTAAAGCACATGAGTTCCACCAATGTTGGAAGGTTTAATCATTTTTTTATGTATAATGAATAGTATGAATAGTAATTTATTCATATTATTAAATAAATATACTAGTCTAAATTTAAAATAAATAAAGAATAATAAGTAAATAAATATTAAAAATATAATAATTTGGTTAAACTCGTTAATGTCGTTTTAGTCTATTGGCATCAGTTCTCTGCATAGAGTTTCAAGGAGACGGGTTTGAATCTCATCATATAAGATGAAAGCAAAAGTGAGTTATTAACTCTTTACTTGCATGTCGTGGTGTGATTTTTCTCTGTACTTATAAAAAGAAAATATGAAATGTTACATAAAATGGATAAATGATTGTGTATAGTATGACGTTTTGATTATTTCTTTGAAGGTAATTTTTTTTATGAAAAATATCAAACACTGTACATAAAGTTTTTAAATTTGTGAAAAAAATGTTTTAAATTTTTATTTACCGGTGAAATATGCCATGATTAAAAAATAAAATTGTTTTGACTGGTGCGATGACATTAAATTTTGTTGTAGAAAGTGACAAATAAAGTAAAATTGAATTGGAAGATGGGAAGTAATATAATTAATTATTCAATTAAGATAACTTATTTTTATCTAAACTAAAACATCCAAAGATTAGTCCATATATATTTTGTGGTTCTAAAATCATGATGAATTAATAGAATAGAGAATAATCATGGTCTATGAAGATAAGGTCTTGAGCGAAGAAAAACAAATGAAAAGAGTAATCTGATTACATTAGGACTTTTATACCGATAATTTTTGGTTTTATAAATTCATATATTACTAAATGTATAAAACTACAAATAGCAATCTAATAAACCCATATGCACCAAATATAGAAAAAAAATAACTATACATTTTAATAAATTTATCATTATTTTAAACAAACGGTTCGTCTAACTTAATTTCTCACGTAAAAATCAAATATCTTACTATTTGATTGTTGATGTGGAACCTTCCATTGCTAGATCTAGGTAATTAATGAAGATGATAAATAAACATTTTTTATCCATGTTAAAGAAAAAAAAGAAAAAAAATATGAACCACATGCACCATTTCAAAGAAAAAAAAATGAACCACATGCAGCATGAAGCAATAACAAAGACATTATAAACCTCACAATGCATACACATTATAAGCTCACCAACTCTTTTGCTAAATCTTGAGGCCATGAAGAACCCACAAAGGCTCATTATCTCTATGCCACAAACATGGCTTATCTTTTTCAAGTTTATAAAGTTTGTAAGGTCCCAAAGAGAGAGAGAAAGAGAGAGAGAGAAAGGGCAGCCCTTTGACATCCCTTAACTGACCTTCAAAACAGACCCTATCTAATTTGCTTGCCACGTTCCCAACAACATTTTTTTTTTATTATTCTTGATCAATCATGCATGGGTTTTTTTTTTAATGTTTGTTTATACACACGTAAATCATGTTTATTGATATGTATTAGGTATTAAATTAATTTTATAAAAAAAAAATTATAAACGTGCAAAATATATTATTTTTCATAGTATATTTTAATGAGTCAATGGCTTTTTAGTTTTTTTAGTGCTGGATTTGATTTTCTATGTAGAGTGCTCATATGTTTACTGAAAAAACAGATTTAAACGTTAGTTATTACAAGTGATACATGTAAATTAAGATATTTATTATTTATTTATACAAGTACTTCACTTGATTTGTTCACTATATTTAAAAAATCAAAAAAACATTTTAATGATTATTATAAAAAAAACGTGGACCACATTGCCTCGAGATCAACAAAAAGTTGGTTTCTAGAAGACTAGAACAACATCAATTTGTACAAATAAATAAAAAATAATAATAATTTATATAAATATATAGGAGTAATTAAAAAAAAAAAAATAATGTATTGATTTGTTTGGCTTCTAGTGTGCATTTTTCTAATGAATTTTAATAATTTTTGTAATTTTCCTCACGAAATCAATGGGGGTAAAAAATAAAAATAAAAATAAAAACAAAACTTCTAGAGATATCAATTTATTGAAAAATAAAAAGATTCTTGTATCGATTTAATTAATGTGAGTCATTTTAGTAGCTGAATCTACTTAATATAGAATAAACTATTTACAAGAAAAATATAATTTTTGGGTGGTAAAAACCAAGCTAAGAATGTCCCTTTTTTATTTATTTTAATTAATATTTCTTTGTCTTGAGAATCCAAGTATTTAAAAGATTCCAAGACAATAAATTATGAAAATAATAATAATAATAATAATAATAATAATAATACTATTATTATTATTAAGGGAATCAAAATTAGAAAACAAATAATAAGGTCCAAAGTAATGCCCTAAAATAAAACGTCATGGGATTCACCCAATAGAAGTCCTCCTAATTATGCAACATCCAAACTCAGGTTAGGGTTTAATTGAACAATGGCTCACTATTAATTGGAAGCAGTTCAAAGTTCAAACAAAGAATATTAGATACATATTCACCTAATTATATGTATAACTTTCAATAAAACCAAAGGCAATATATATATCCTTAAATTTCGATTTAGTTGTATATATGTAACCAGCGACTAGAGCTAGAAATTGCAAGATAAAGGCCTAAAGGGCGAATTGCAAAAGAAAAAAAAAATTAATAAATTTTTACAAATTTTTTAAATTTATTTATATGTTAATTTATAGTTTAATTTATAAAAAATCATGGGCAAATAATAAATTTTTACAAAAGCTCCGTGAAAATATGATTTTATATATTATATAAAATAATTTATAAAAAATAAAAAATTAAGACATAGATTTTTGAAAAAAAAATATACTACATAGAGTAAATATTTATTGATCAAACAATAACTTTTTGCAAATATTTTTTTTTAAAATTATTATGTTTTAGAGGACGGGTTTTGAGTAAAAAAAGTGATATATTTAAAAATAAAAATAAAACCCTAAAAAGAGAGAGGTTTGAAAATAAAAATAAAAATAAAAAATATAAGAAAAAATAGTAGTGAATTTATTTCCCATGCAAGAGGTTAACAGTTCAATTCTTTCCTAAATTATTGTTTGGTATTCGCTCCTCTTTCACTCCCATTCATGGCCATCTAAATAAAGACATACATCCACAAAAATAATGATTCTCAATGTATTTCGGGAATTAAACAGTCCCCAAATAAAACCATCCACTCAAAAAAATAATGATTCTCAATATATTTCGGAAAACAAACAGTCTTTTAATAAACGTCCGAAAGTAGTGGTCATTTATTCACATTATAAAAAAAAATTAATATTTTCAAAAAAAAATTATTAGCCATAAAATATATCTTCCCCAAACACAAAGCAAGAAAAGGGAGCGAATCACCCGCTAACTCACCATCACCCACCCCACATTTCTCTTTTATACTTAAAAAAATAAATAAATAAATAAAACACACACATAATAAATAAAAAAAAATATCAAAACCCAAATTAAAAAGTATTCCCAATGTCCACATGCAAAAAAAAATAAAATAAAAAAATAAAATAAAAAAGCCAATCAAAATTCCCAACAAGCCCAACCAAGCAAAGCGATCGAAACGAGGGGCTATTTCCACGGCCAACCTCCATCTCTCAATGGCTGTCTTGTAATTCTCGCCAAAACCGGGGGCTCCTTCCTATTTCTATGACCCCCCTCCACACACCTCTCTCTCTCTCCATCATCCTCATCACGTTCTCTCAACGACCTCAATGGAAGTCATTGACACTACTGCCTTTGTGGCCCCGCCACCATCCCTTCAACCTCATTCATGGCTGAAATCCTCACTATATAAGCCCAATCCCCATCTCTCCTTTCCCACCTCATCCTCTTCTTCATCGTCATCGACTTCCCCTGCTCGTGCTCTTGCTGTTGCTTGCTCTGCCGCTGCGCCGAAGAAGCTCAGGAGGGTTTCGGTTGAGGCGGTGTTGCTTGCGGAGAAAGCTTTGACGGAGGTTGGAATCATGGCTGGAAGTGGGGTTTTTGAGGAGATCTTTGATGGGGAGGTGTTTAAGTACTATGTTGATGGGGAGTGGCGAAAGTCGAGTTCTGGGAAATCGGTGGCCATCGTTAATCCGACCACTAGGAAGACGCAGTATCGCGTTCAAGGTTAGTGGATTGATCTTGATTTTTTTTGGGGATTTTTTTTTTTCTAGGGTTTGGGGAAATGATCTTGGTGTTTGGAAGATGATGGTGAACTGGAGTTTGTGAGTGTTTTTTGTTCCATTTTTTTTTTATTTTGGTTTGAAATTCAGTGAGTTTTTTTTTTTAAAATAATTATTGTTGAGTTTTTTTTAAAAGAGCGGCAAAAAAGCTTGTTTTTATTAGGGCTCTCATGAGAATTTGAACTCTTGCCATTTTACACGCTGTATAAAAAAATTATTTTTAATGCTTTGAATCACTTGAACAAGTGAGAATTTTTTTTTGGATTTTGAGAGAATAATTGTGGGGTTTAATTTATTTATTAATTTTAAAAAGTATGGTTTGAATTGGGAGTGAGAATGGAGTGTTCTTGGTGCTGGGAAGCTGGAACCGGAAGAGAAGGTCTATTTTTTAGAATTTGATTTTTTTAAAGATTTTTTTAAAAAATATATATATATATATATATTTTTAGAATAAGAGATTTGGGTTGTTAACTCACAACTATAAAGACAATAACTAGTTATTATTACCGTTGCTGTAAATTTAGTTATATTTGAATTTATGAGAATTTGGAATTAATTAAAAAAATTGATAAAACGGGAAAATTTTCAGAAATGTCTTGTTTTATGGTTTTTTTTTTTTTGGCTTTTATTTATTTTTGATTAATTTTTTAGATGATTAATGCTTATGGTGTAAAAAAACAAATTTATGTGTTTTATGATTGATTTATGAATTTTATTTTATTTTTTAAATGTATTTGTTTATTTGTTATAATGGACTTTGAATTGTGTATTTCCATTCTATTTAAGTATTATCCTTTTCACCTAAAACTTTTTTTTGGCAGGAGTTTATGATTAATTTATGAATTTCCATCTAATTTTAGAAAATGCTGTGATTAATTTTTCCATTTTTATGTTATCCAAATGTTAAGATTTTGTGTTTAAAACCTTTTTTTTTTCATAGTGAATTTTATGATTAATTTATTAGAATTCTTTCGTATTTAAATATTAAGCTTGTCCTCCTTCACAAAAAAATAAAAAATAAATTAAATTAAATAACATAAAATTATTTGTCCTGGCAAATTTTGGGCTTTCTGAGTCTTCATGTTATTAAAATATAGTGAATCTTAGATTAATTTAAATTTCCGTCTAATTTAAAAAATAATTTTTGTTGTACTTTAAAAAAAAATTAATTGTTTTTATATGTAACCAGATTCGTCAGATTCATGGAGGTTATTTATTTATTTTTTTGGTAAGAAAATATATGAGTACCAAATTGTGAAATCAGATTCTGTGTGCCAGATTAAATATTAATTTATGAAAATATTTACAAATAATTTATTATTTCCATTTTCTTTAAATATTAATTTCCCACTCAAATGAATGTACCTTTTCTTTTACTCTATAATTAATTTATGACTTCTCATGTTATTAATACTTTTTTTTTTGGGGTGGGGGATGATATATTAATTTTGGAAAAATATAAGACCAAAATTGCAAAATAATTTATACCCATTCTATAAAAAAATGATTTATTTCAAATTTTAACAAACTATAGATTAATTTATGAATTTCTTTTGGATTGTTCTAAATTGAGATAAATCTTTTTATTTCTTCAATCTTTTGTTATTTAATTAAGACAATAAATACCAAATTGAAGGACATAAGTAAGAGACTCGAACTCATGGTCTCTTAGTAGCACTATACGGTAGTTATCACTGGATTAGCCCACGATTACTTTCAATTTTTTTTTATTTTAATCATCTGTTTAAATTATAATTTTTTAAGTCTTTTAACTATTATCATTTAATTATATTAATCATCTAAATTTTAATTCTAACCCTTCTAACTCTAAATCTTCGGAAAAAAAAATTTTACATTTAAAATATTACAATTAAAAAACAATGAGTAGCAAAATATATGAAATCAGACACTGAGTGTTGGAATATCAGCTTGCACACAGGAGGAGGTGAACAAGGCGATAGATTTGGCGAAGGTGGCGCAGAAGTCATGGGCGCGGACTCCACTGTGGAAGCGCGCCGAGTTACTCCACCGCGCCGCAGCCATTCTCAAGGAACACAAGGCCCCCATCGCCGAGTGTCTCGTCAAGGAGATTGCCAAACCAGCTAAGGATGCTGTCACTGAGGTATATATAGTAATAGTACCTCATTCTTTCTCCTTTTTCTCTTTGTATCTATTCCCCCTTTAAAATTTCAGTTTTGTTAATTTCATTACGCCAAAAAAAGAAAAAAATACCTTACTTTGATTTTGTGTGCTTTAAAATTTCAGGTGGTGAGGTCTGGGGATTTGGTATCATACACTGCGGAGGAAGGAGTGCGTATTCTTGGCGAGGGGAAGTTCTTGGTGTCTGATAGTTTCCCCGGCAATGAACGGAGCAAATATTGCCTCACTTCCAAGGTGACTTTTATTTTTTTGTTTTTGTCCTTTTAGTTTGCCTTGGTTTAACAATGAAGTTCAAGTGGCGCATTTTATCTGAAAACTTAGGTGAAGTTTATGTTCATCATTGAATTTTTAACACTTGTCCTAAGATTGATAATTTAGTGAAAAAGAGCAAGAGTATTATGGGAAAGTTGTTATGTTTTAATATATTTTTGTTACACGTGCATCTATTGCTATGCATCTAAGTTGACTTTTTTTTTTGGTCTGTGCTTAGAGTGTTAGTTAGCACAAAATTTAATGAAATGGTACCTTTTTATTTAAGAGGGTAATAAGTAAAAATGCAAAATGACAATTAGGTAAATTTAAAACGCTTAGACCGGTAGGTAGCAATTTATGTCAAATTAATATGCACTTGTCCATATATTTGGAGGGAAGCTGTAATAGTCGAATAGCAAGACACTTAATTTCTATGTAAGAGGTCGATGAATTTATTTCCTTCCAATGCGTGCTTGAGGTTTAATAATAATAATAATAATAATAATAAACTGTATTTACATCATAAAATAATTAAAAAATAAAAAAAATAATTGAAGGGATAAAGGAACATATCCTTTGAGTTTTCCATCTTGGTGAGCAGGGGACATGTAAGGGGAGTCATAAACTAGTTTAATCCTTGAATATGTATAGTTGATATATAATAATAATAAAATTGTATGTTTACATTATGAAAAAACATAAGAAAATTAAATAAAATAACTTAAAAAATAATTGAAGGGAGAAGGGAACACATCCTTTGAGTTTTCTATCTTGATGATGCATGAGTAGGGGACGTGTAAGGGAGAGCCACAAGCTTGGTCCAAGCCCTGGATTTTGCGCCATATATCTTTAGACTTAGTCTTGGAGAAAGAGAAATTGAATTCAAAGAAAAGCAAAAGACTTAATTAAGTCATCATTTTTGTTCTAAAGGCAGAGGAGTGCTGAGAGTCTCATTGTCACTTTTCTAAAGTTAATTGGCATATCCTTCTTTTGTCCACCTTTTGAAATGGAATATCCTTGGAGTGGTTGGTTTATACTTTATATATTAGTGTTATTGCATACTAGTGAGAACATATATATAGAGAGAGAGAGATATATATAATATATTTATGTTCCATTTCTGTGGGCTAAACTTTTTTTTTTAAAAAAAAAAATAGGACTTAAGTTTTTGAATTTGGGAATGCTACAAAATAATATTTTGGCAGGACATTGACTTGACTGCAGCTGTGATTCAATACATTAATCTACCAAAGATGTTTTTATGTAGAGATTAGGACAAAATCATGTATCATGCCATTGTTCTTTGCATCATTATGCATAATTGATGGTTGCATGAAATAAAAAAATTAGACAGATGTATGCTTTATGGCAAATGGGGCTTGTGGGGTAATGGGTCTGAAAATGAAGGGAAGGAAATAAGTGAAAAAAAACAACAACAACTATTTGTTTGATGATGTCCATAGTTGCTATTCTCATTAAGCTACTACTAGAAGATTAGGCCACTTGTACTCTTGACTCAAGCATTGTCCACACCCCAAAAACAAAAAAAATAATTAACACCAATTTTTGGAGCAATGTGTGATGTGGTTGTTGAAAGAATTGAGGTTTTTTAAATAATACTGAATCTATCACAGTATCACCTACAAAGAAACTGAAGATGTGATAGTGGTTTTCCCTAATGTTTTATTTATTGGTTTATGAGGTAATGGTTGAACTTGTTTGCAGATCCCTCTTGGAGTCATTTTAGCAATTCCTCCTTTTAATTATCCAGTCAACTTGGCTGTCTCTAAGATTGGCCCAGCACTAATTGCTGGCAATGCTCTTGTGCTCAAACCTCCAACTCAGGTATGACTTTCATAACTACAGTCACTTATCCAGCATTGTCTACCTATATACGAAAACAAATGAAAAGGAGGTTGATGAAATCTCCTTTTCTTTTCCTTTAAATATTTATATGTTTATTTATGCTGAAAATTATGCAGGGTGCTGTTGCTGCTTTGCATATGGTTCACTGCTTTCACTTGGCTGGTTTTCCAAAAGGCCTCATAAGTTGTATCACAGGCAAAGGTTCTGAAATTGGTGATTTTCTGACAATGCATCCTGGTATCAATTGTATAAGGTATTCACAATATATATTATTCAAAATCTTGAAGTAAAAACAAATAAAGTCACAACCTTGCATAACATACATTTTGGGATTCTTTATAGCTTTACTGGTGGTGACACTGGTGTTGCCATTTCAAAGAAGGCAGGCATGGTTCCTCTGCAGATGGAACTTGGAGGAAAAGATGCATGCATTGTTCTTGAAGATGCTGATCTGGATTTAGTGGCTTCTAATATAGTGAAAGGAGGTTTCTCTTACAGGTAAATATAACACAGCCATCTTAGCATGAATTGTAAATATAAACATGAGAAAACATGATTGATATGTTGCTCCATTTGCCATTGCAGTGGTCAGAGATGCACTGCAGTGAAGGTTGTTTTGGTAATGGAATCTGTCGCTGATGCTCTCGTAGAGAAAGTGAATGCCAAGGTAGCAAAACTATCAGTTGGAGCACCTGAGGAAGACTCGGACATCACTCCAGTTGTGTCTGAATCCTCTGCAAATTTCATTGAAGGGTTGGTTGTGGATGCAAAGGAAAAGGGTGCAACATTCTGCCAGGAATACAAGAGGGAAGGGAATCTGATATGGCCATTGTTGTTGGATAATGTCCGACCGGATATGAGGATCGCTTGGGAAGAACCATTCGGCCCTGTCTTGCCTGTCATTCGTATTAGCTCTGTCGACGAAGGCATTCACCACTGCAATGCAAGCAATTTTGGGCTTCAGGTGTGTTTTTCTTGTTCTTTCACTCTTCATTTTGCTCACATTATGTTACAATGGCATTCATTAGTATTAGAAAAATGTTCCGCGTAGTATAAGAACTTGCACAAATATAGTTAAGAAACTATAAATTGTGACCTGTTTGCTGTTCATTTTTATTTATCTCCGAAATCTCAAGAAACTTGTATTCAGTGATCAAAAGCAATGCACAAACATTTTGTATAAACCTATAATTTTTGCTACTGCTAATGTAATTATTAAGAATAAGCAATGAAAATGTTCGTCTATATTGGAGTCTAACAACTTAATACAAAGACTAGACGAATAAATACAAATGCAACAGTAACATCATCATATAATTCAATGGACTAAATGTTCAAACATGTAAATCTGATCGACGAGATGTACAAAACTCCCTTGTAATTTATCTGACAAATTGATTGCCGTGGCAGGGATGTGTTTTCACAAAAGACATCAACAAAGCAATGATGATCAGTGATGCAATGGAGACCGGAACAGTTCAGATTAATTCAGCACCTGCTCGCGGTCCCGACCATTTTCCTTTCCAGGTAAAACTTTTCTCTGAACTCCAAACTTGAATGATATGATTAAAATGTATCAACATATACAACACAACCGCCGCGACTAACATAATATATAACAATATAATTCAAATGTTCTTCAGTTTATGGTTTGATATTGAGTTGTTGATTTGTTTCTTCTTCTTTCAGGGTATTAAGGACAGTGGCATTGGGTCACAAGGAATAACAAATAGCATCAACATGATGACCAAGATCAAGAGCACTGTCATTAACCTGCCTTCTCCTACTTACACAATGGGCTGAGTTCTTCGGTAGATTAATTAGTGCCCGTTAATAAATAATAATCTTCGACAAGTTTTTTATTTCGGTTTTTCTTCTGTTTCTGGAATTGGTGTTCATTGATAATAAAATTATTGGTTATGCTTCTTTTGTCCCAATTTCATCTGATTTTTGTTCTCTGTGTGGTGTGCTTGTGTTTATATCTACATTCATATCTTGGTATTGTAGAAGAGGTTCTGTGCAAGACCACACTCTGTTGATCTATTTGTATCAATTTTTCAGTTGGAATTGAGTAATAAGTGTTTATTAAATTATATATCTATTTTCAATGGTGTTTGACATTACAAATTTTTTTATTTATTTTTTTGCCATACACATTTTTATTACTACATCTCAACCATAGAATAAGTCAAAATTTTGACCTCCGCTATGAAAATCAAATGCGTTCGGCTATTTTGATTGTAATAATTACTATATTAGTTAAATTATGGTCGAGTTTATTTATATTTCTCATAAATAATTTAATTTTAAATTATATATATTAGGCGTCTTAATGTGAGGGTGTGAATAATTAATAAGTTGTGAATTATTATTGATGATAATTTGTGACTCATGGCTAATTTCTGTTGTGATTTTGTGTATATATATTGGTATTTTGACATGTTAATTAAAAAAATATAAAACCTATTATTTTTTATAGAGTATACATTACATTTTAATTTCATTATTTTCATAAATATTTTGAATTAATTTGGCTAAAAAAAAAACAATTGGGGTTTTTTTAACACTTATTGGTGTTACATTATTGCCTTGATCTCATTTTTTTGGTTTGATGATTTAGATTTTTAAATTTTGAAATTATAGTAGAAAATTAATTTTGATTGGACACACTAAAAAAAATTATTCTTTCTTATTTTAATGACATGCTTGGTTAGTTTATTTAATTAAATTTAGAATATTATATGATTGATTAATTACTACCACTAAATGCACATCTCTTAACTATATCATCTTCTTCCTTAAAAAAAAAACTATATCATCTTTTTGTTGTCTATTACTGTCACATTTACTTTTATCACGCATTATATTTTACCGTTCTAAATTTTGATTTTTTTTTTTGTCTTTTTCACAAGTGCCGTCAAGATCAAGTTTGGAATCTTATTATTATTCTTTCATTTCAATATTGACTTTTTAGCTTATGGTTTTTCAATGAAGTATATTCTGATTTTTTTTACAAAATAAATTACTTTTGACCATTAATGCCACATTCAAAACTCGATTAGGGTCTGTTTTGCTGTGAAATAAAAAAATATATACTATAATTTTATTATGTAGGAAGTGAAAATTATTATTACAGATATTATAACATATTTTTTTCACAAAATAAATATTTGGTTAACAAAATAAAAAAAATAACGGATATCGAGCGATCAGCAACCAAACCATTGGTGGATTGGTGGTCGGAAGCTAGTTGGACTACCAGTGGGCGGCATGTCACCGGAGGCTGGTTGGATCATTGGTGGACTGGTGTCTGGTTGCTGGATCAAAAAAGAGAGAGAGGCTTTTATAATGAAAAATTATTTCTCTTGGTGAAATATTTTTTTATGCCATAATACATATATTATATCATAATTTTATACTTTAAAATAAGTACCAAAACAATCAATATATCAATATGGTATAATTTTATGAAAATATTAAATTATAGATTCTCAACTCTAAATATTTTGAAATTAAAAGTAAAAGATTTATTTATTTATTTGTAAATAAATTCACTCCACCTTTAGTTATTCTTGTTTGATTGCATTATTATTTTGCAATTGTGAAATTAAGAACCTACGTTGATATAATTATTAAATACTTAAAAATAAACTTGCACGATAACTCTATTAAAAGAATTATCTGAGAAAATATAAGATACATATGAAAAAAAAAAAGTGGAAATTGCCAAAATAACCCCCTAAGTTTCTAATATTTCCAAAAACACCCCATTAATTTGGAAATCCCTAAAAACCCCTTCCTTTTAAATACAATGAATTTGAAACCCTCCAAGCATTTAATGGAGTTAGTTTTAAATTTTTTGGACGAAATTATCCCTTGCATGAGAAGTTGTGGCAAGTGAGACGTGGTTTGACCATAACGCCCTTTCTTTCATGATAATTTTTTTCTCTTTAAGAGAATCGGTTTTTTTCTTGGTTAATCCCCGGAGAACACCATTATTGGTCTTTGGTTTCTTTTTTCTCTCTTCATCTCTTCATCTCTTCAGCTTTTCTTTTTTCAAAGTTGTCGTTGCCTGGACATCTTCTGTAGGATTGGACCACTGCCTCGAAGGAGAACTCTCACTCAACTCTTTGGCATTTCATTAGTTTGCACTCTAAGGTATTGAGGCGAGGTGGATGCCGTTGAAGATGTTGTGCAGTTTCCTTTTGTTTTGATATTCTGTGGGTTTCTTTTTAGTTTGATTTCTAAAGTATTCTATTAGAAAAGAAAAAAATTTCGGTTTCATGGTGTTATTATTGGATGATCTTGTAGTTTGTAGGGAGATTTTTTGGCAAGAGTTTTGTTAGTTTTTCATTTTCGTTTGTGTACATAATCAAAAGCGATAATATTGTGTTGAAGGAGATTTTTCGATTGTTTTGCAATTTCATTGTGATGTCCGACTCGATCCACATTTGTCTAGGACGGCCAGTTTAATTTTGAATGTAAATATTGTTATTTCTTTTTAACTATCGATTGTTCTATTTAAGTTTCAAAGTTTATGTTTAAATATCAATGTTTCTGTTTAACTACGACAGTTTCTATTTAAATTTCATCATTTCTTTTTAAATTTGCGTTTGTTTATGAAAACAATTTTCATAAATAACGAGCAAAATTTACAATAATATGCGATAATTTGTGACAAACATATGTAACGAATATGAGTTATCATTTATGCTTAGTTGGCGATCATTTTTTTGCAAGATTTACGATTGTGTCCGCACTCGTGGTAGTGAAGTGAGTTTTTTAAATGGTTAGCGCCTACAAAACGTTGTCCGACATGCAATGACAAAACTTGAAAATGATCTAACGAGTAAGGAAGGCCTACTAAATCGTCAGGATGGCCTTGAGGTGGGATGGATACGCTCGTAGAATCCGAATACCTACTAAAATCATTTCTGTTTAAACTGAAACTGGATATATTTAAGCGAGACATAACATTTTTAAACGAGACTTGATAAATTTAAACGGAAATATTTATGCTTAAACAAAAAGCGTATAATTTTTAAACGGAAACAAGGACATGACAATAATAGTTGAGAAAAAAACATAAGTTTTTAAGCTGAAACTGGGATAATTAATCAATAATTAACTTGTACAACTATGTTTATGTTTAAATACCATTGTTTTATTTTAAATTTGCGTTTGTTTATGAAAACGATTTTCATAAATAACGAGCAAAATGTACAATAATATGCGATAGTTTGTGGCAAACATATGTAACGAATATGAGTTATCATTTATGCTTAGTTGGCGATCATTTCTTTGCAAGATTTACGATTGTGTCCGCACTCGTGGTAGTGAAGTGAGTTTTTTAAATGGTTAGCGCCTACAAAACGTTGTCCGACATGCAATGACAAAACTTGAAAATGATCTAACGAGTAAGGAAGGCCTACTAAACCGTCAGGGTGGCCCTGAGGGTGGACCGATATGCTCGTAGAATCCGAATATCTACTAAAATCATTTTTGTTTAAATTGAAATTGGATATATTTAAACAGAGACATAACATTTTAAACAAAGACTTGATAAATTTAAACGGAAACATTTATGATTAAATAGAAAACTGTATAATTTTAAAAGAAAACAAGGACATGACAAGAATAGTTGAGAAAAAAACATAAGTTTTAAGCGGAAACTGGGATAATTAATCAATAATTAACTTATACAACTATGCTCATGTTTAAATATCATTGTTTCATTTTTAAATTTGCGCTTGTTTATGAAAACGATTTTCATAAATAACGAGCAAAATTTACAATAATATGCGATAGTTTGTGACAAACATATGTAACGAATATGAGTTATCATTTATGCTTAGTTGGCGATCATTTCTTTGCAAGATTTACGATTGTGTCCGCACTCGTGGTAGTGAAGTGAGTTTTTTAAATGGTTAGCGCCTACAAAACGTTGTCCGACATGCAATGACAAAACTTGAAAATGATCTAACGAGTAAGGAAGGCCTACTAAATCGTCAGGGTGGCCTTGAGGTGGGATGGATACGCTCGTAGAATCCGAATACCTACTAAAATCATTTTTGTTTAAACTGAAACTAGATATATTTAAGCAGAGACATAACATTTTAAACAGAGACTTGATAAATTTAAACGGAAATATTTATGCTTAAACAAAAAACTGTATAATTTTAAACGGAAACAAGGACATGACAATAATAGTTGAGAAAAAACATAAGTTTTAAGCGGAAACTGAGATAATTAATCAATAATTAACTTGTACAACTATGTTTATGTTTAAATACCATTGTTTTATTTTAAATTTGCGTTTGTTTATGAAAACGATTTTCATAAATAACGAGCAAAATGTACAATAATAGGCGATAGTTTGTGGCAAACATATGTAACGAATATGAGTTATCATTTATGCTTAGTTGGCGATAGTTTTTTTGCAAGATCTACGATTGTGCCCGCACTCGTGGTAGTGAAGTGAGTTTTTTAAATGGTTAGCGCCTACAAAACGTTGTCCGACATGCAATGACAAAACTTCAAAATGATCTAACGAGTAAGGAAGGCCTACTAAACCGTCAGGGTGGCCCTAAGGGTGGACGGATACGCTCGTAGAATCCGAATATCTACTAAAATCATTTTTGTTTAAACTTAAAATGGATATATTTAAACAGAAACTTGATAATTTTAAACGGAAACATTTATGTTTAAACAAAAAACTGTATAATTTTAAATGGAACCAGGGACAAGACAAGGATAAAAGACTTCCAAAGTTTGTTTCAGAAAATAAAAAAGAAATGTAAAAAATGTTAGGCATGATGTGATTGGACGGGTTTTTTTCCCACCATTTTTAAGGGCAATGATGGAATTTCACAACATGGACCCAGTCCAAGTGACCTACAAGGGGTAAAAAGGAAGTAAAATGATAAAGGAAGGGTTGTCCGTGGTATTCATAACTTGCAGGGGTTGTTTGGAAAATTTTAAACAGTGTAGGGGTAAATAGTAATTTTCCCAAAAAAAATATTTATTTTTTTTATTTTTAAAAGGTTATTAAAGTTATTGAAATATAATTGTACAAGCATGAAAGATTTGTCCTACAAACATTAAAATCTTTTTTTGTACATATTTAAAATGCACAAATAATGATAAAAAACATTAGAATTAGTATATATAAAAATTCACTAAAAGATCTATCACTATGCTTAAAATTCATAAATAGAAGTCCTTTAAATTTATTTATGAATTCATTCGTGTTTAAATTATTAGTTTTTATATTTTTTTTTATTGTTTGAAATTGTTACTTTAAAAGAGCTAATGAAATTTTAAAACTAAACTTATTTAATAGCTACATTGATAATCATTACAGCAATAACCAAACAGTGATATATTTGACTTATTTATGGAAGATCGAGTATTTGACCCTGTTTTAATGTATAGTTGAGGCGATAAAAAGTGTCTGTAAAAATGGATTATTTGCATATTAAAAAATCATTAATAAAATCATATTAAAAAAATGTGCATGGGAAAAATCTTGGTATGTTATTGAGAAATGATTAGAGTTATTGAAATTTACCAAAATAACAACACTTTCAAGAAATATAAATTAATGTTTTTTTTTTTTTGACAAAAATAACAACGCCGTCAAAAAGACATATGTATGGCGATGCATACCAATTACGATTGCCTCCTCTCAAAATAAATTTTTAATGCAACACAATCATGAATGGGAAAAAACATTGTTCTTCTTTCTAAGAGACTCACACAAAACTAATAAACAGTACTAATGATAGTAACGCGTCATAATATACAATGTATAAAAAATATAATGAGTAAGGCTGTAAATCCTTGTCCAATTTCGCACTTTGTGATGAATTACCATTATTTCAGTGATCACGGGTTAATAAATTATTCTTAATTTTTTATAATTAAATTTAAATTTATTTTCATAAATAATTATAATTTAAAGATATTTTTAAAACGAGTGTTTCTAAAAAAGAAAAGTTTTTCTTCGGAAGCCCTGAGTGCACGTGCAAACATTGGTAGGCACGTGACAGTCCAGTTCAGTGAAATATAGAACCCGTGCGCGGACTTGAAACCATTCACTAAACGAGAGTTAATAAACCGGGCGGAATCCGTGACGGATCCGCTTTAAAAGAGGCACCTTTGGGTCTCTTCGAGGGTTTCTCTTGGCGTTCTTTGAGAGAGCACGAACCTCACATCACTCTCGAGAGAGCGAAGCTAGGGCAGCAGGTATGAATCCCCAGTGAAACCCTAGGTTTTGTATCGATTTCACTACGTTGATGCGTTGGATTTGATGCTCGGATTGTGCTTTGTTGGGGTTTGGTTAGGGTTTTGATGGCCTGAGGAGGTGGGAGGTCTTGGGAGAGCGATGGCGGATGCGGAGAAGGAGTTGGAGAACCGGCTTTTGGAGGTCGGGAATCGACTGGCTTCGCCTCCGTCGGATGTCGATGAACTGCTTGGACTTCTTGATGTAAGCGCTGTTTTTGGCTTGGTTCTTTTGTGAATGAATCTCTTTTGGGGTATTTTTGGACTGCTAGGTTTGGAGTTTGGGGTTTTATAGAAGTTTTTTAGTTTGATGGAATCTGGATTTGAAGTGGTTCTTTAGCCATTTTTTTCTCTTGTAAATATGGTTTTCATGTGTGTTTAGAGGATAAACAAAATTGAAATTTGGGACTGATTTGTGTTTCTGTTGAGAGATTTGGTTATCTATTTATTTTCGCTGTTGGTGATTATTCGGACCAGGCGAATGTTGATATTTTGCAAATGCAGTGATATTTCTGACCGTTTTTTTTTTAATTTTATTTGGGAGCAAGCGGTTATCTTTCCTGCCCATGGGAACATAGAAGATATCGGAGAAGCTTGAGAACTGTTGTGAATGAAGTCCTCCTTGGGTATTTTAGATATCCTAGTAATGGGAACGACACCTTGTGATCCCCTTTCAGCCCTAGCATATATTGAGATATTACCTACGCAGCAGGGGATGCCACTCTGTGGAACAGGCATGCTTGCTATTTCTTGTAGTGTAAACATTACATGATTATCATCTTCTATCAATCATGCAATATTTACACTTGGACCTCCTAGGGACAGTGCGAATTCCTATACTCCTCGATGACATCCATCCAATGAGTGCTTTTAGGTACAGAGCAACATTGGTGATCTGGTTTCTCAGAGTGACTCTAGTAGAAGTATTATCGTTTCAAACAACTATGCAGTATTTGCATTCACATTTTAAAGGAACATCTTGAAGTTCTATGTTTGACATCCATTTAACCAGTGCTTTGTGGGTTGTATTTTTCTTGATCCCACTATTCCTGTGAAAAATTTAACGGAGACATCTGATTCCTCTTCATTAGGACCGCTAAACATTATGTGATCTTCTTGCTCCTTATAACGACATGTGTCAAATCATTTGTATCTTCCAACTTCCAAGGGCATTACGTTCTCGCTTTAGATGCCAATACTGTTTATGATCTTGTCGTGCATTAAGTTCTGACTTTAGATGCCTAATACCGTTTGATCTTGTTGTTCTGTGTAATGTGACACATACCTAAGTATTCTCATCTTCTATCAAGTATTACATGATTTGCATTTGCACTTTTATGGGAAACTATGAATTCCTTTATTTATGACACCAGAATGATCAGTGCTTTATGATTCGTATTTTTCTTGATGCCGTCATTCTGTCGAAATTATATCCAACAAGTTTAAGTCCTCTCTTTTAAGTCTGTGCAATGCCATTTTTCGTTTTGTTGTACTTGTCAAAGCATTCTCATCTAACTATTATATAATACTTACATTTGCACTTCAAAGGAAAACTCCAATATTTGTGTGATCCATTCAACCAGTGCTGTATGTGCTTTACTTTTTCTGAATCTCACCATGCTTTGAAAAAATTTAACTGAGCCATTAAGTCCTCTCCTTCACAACACCAGGCATCATTTGTAATCTTATTGTTCCTTTGTGACATAAATTGTGGTATTCTCATCTTTTGACATCTATAACATGTTTGTCTTTTCACTTTTACTGGGACAGTGTGGAGTCCTACATGTCTGTCATCCATATGATCAATTCTTTATGTGCCGGATTTTTGTTTGTCTTGCCGTTCTTTTGAAAATCTTGACTGACCCATTTGAGCTCTACCCTCTTGGTAGACAGTGCCATTTGTGATGCTGTCGTTTTGATAGTGGTATGTGTCGAAGTATATTCATCTTATGACAAGTATGCTTGATTTTTAATTTTTTTGTAATTTAAAAGGCAGTATGAAGTTCTCTATGCATCCATTTGGCTAGTATTTTATGCTCATGGTTTTCATGGCTCACCATTATGTTGACAAATTGAACTGAGATATTGGAGTTCTCACTTTTTAAGGATATTTATCCGTCAATATGTTAAGCTTGTCTTTGTTAGAACTTAGGTAAATCATACGATTCTGTTAGGCGTAGGAAATACCTTTGAGGTCTTTGTAGAAATTGTTCTCAAGTTGGTATAGTCAGGAGCTTATTTGGAAATTACGTGACTCAGATTGTGCCAAGGAAAATTTCATTAGTATGGTCTTAGACCTTATTTTTATTGTGATACATGCCCATATGAGGCAAACCCAAGTCAGGTTGATGTTTCTTACATGACAGGTTGAATGTAGCACAAAAAACCCTCATAAACGTTCTCTATGCTGTTCTGTCCCTTGCAATGTTCTTCTAGTGCCTAAGCCTACAGTGCCAACTTGTGGATGATTATAAAAGCCGTAACTCATTTTTTTTTTAACCTTTGCTAAGCAGATGACTCATTTATATAATCTTTTATTTTAGACTGTGTGAGAAAATCTTAGTGTATATTTATAGTTGGATATTAGATTTATTTATGTGTTAATACTATTAATTAATAAGAAATTACTTTTAAAGTGTGGGTTGATGTATTCCTTTTTGAATATGTGTATTCATTCTTGTTATTATTGTTATAAAATCTAGTTGATGTTCTACTTTGGTAGAATATTGTTATTACTGGAAAGTCATTTGTTATGTTTTTGCCTTTCATTTCAGTAATGGCTTTTCTGTTCATATATTCAATGTCTGGGATACTCGTACTAGGCATTCTAGTTTCCGTATATGTTCTGTATCAACTCTTGGTGTGCCTCACATTTGCATTAGGGGCCATCTCAGTCCCCCTCTTTTATTGCGCCTTTGACTGGTTATATAGAAATCACCTTAGTGGAGTCATTAGTATTGTTTTTTATTTTTTTCTGTGTATTTTTATTAATCATGATCACTTTTACTTTTCAAATATGTGCTTGTCATTGTATTTTGTTTTGTATTCTGAATTTTTAAAGAAGCAGTTTTTCCCCTTAGAGGACATGGCATCTCTATGGATGCCTGAGATGGTTTATATCTGAATTGTTGTCATAATTTCAGCTAACTGAAAGTTTCTTGGTGAGGGTGGATCAATCGCCATCTCCATCGATGTCAGCCGCACTTAATCCTGTAATTAATGCCCTGGTTTCTGAAGAACTCTTTAAACATCTAGATTTGAATGTCAAAGTTGGCGTAGCATCCTGTATTAGTGAAATCACAAGAATAACAGCACCAGAGGCCCCTTATAATGATGATTTGATGAAGGTCAAGTAATACAACATTATTCATGCATATATTCAAGCATATCTACCTTGTTTTTGTTAATTATAGTGTTCTGTGTGTTGTGTAAATATTCAGGTGGTCTTTCACAAGATCGTTGAAACCTTCAAAAGGTTGGATGACATATCTAGCCGGTCATACACAAAGAGGGTTTCTATTCTTGAAACTGTTGCAAAGGTTCGATCATGTGTGGTAATGCTGGATCTAGAATGTGATGCATTGATTTTAGAGATGTTTCAACATTTCTTAAAGACCTTAAGGTGAGGAGGCTTTTTAGTTATCTTTCTCGAACAAGACATGCATCAATTTTCTCTTGAGCAGTACATAGCAAGCATTTCTTTTAGGTTTATATGATAATCTTGCTTAATAACCTGTTTTAGTTTCTTGTTTATTCTTGTGTGTGTGTGGCATGCTACATATGTAAAGAGTGAGTGCATTTACAAGCTATTACTGTCCACTTGTCAAATCTTTGTTCAAAGATGTTAACATGTTGCTGACGGAGGGTTTTCATTGTATACAATGAAATTCGTGCCTCCGTTTTTTAAATTTATAGCTTTCTCTTTATCCTTCATTGGAGCTTCTGTGAGAGGCTCTACTCTTGGTTGTATCTGAGGCCGTCTTTTGCATATCATTTTTTCTGATGGAATGTTCTATCATGCTTTGAGCCCTGTCAAGTGTTCTCACCAATGATTCAATTATCAAGCCACATATATTTGTTACGCTTGATTTGGATAAGATCAGGTTTATTGTTGATATCTTGTTGTTACTGGCAATGCAAAAAACAGTTTCAGAATAGATTTGGAGTTTAATGATTTACTATGTTGACAAAATTATCTTTCACATGATAAATTCTAGTGCTATTTGTGCTTCTTGTCATTCTTTTTTTCCATTCTGTTAGACATTCCTCTTTTCGCAATTAAAATTTTTATAAATAGCTATTTAGAAATGCTAGATGTTGGGATTTCTCTTTCTATTTGGCATCATATCAACTATGTAATTGAAGTAGACAAATAATGTGGCATGTTGATTTTCTGGCTTAATATTCTTTGTTCTGGAAATTATCATCATGAATCAGCTTGAAAATTCAAACAATAGTTTTGTTATTCCTAGTAATTTATGTTTCAAAGCAGACATTTTTTGCTTGCTGGAGTCTGTGCTTTGAATTTTGCACGTATAATGTAAATTTGCCTATTCACCTGTTTGGGGCCTCATGAATGGTGTGAATCTTAATTGCTCAAAGTTCTGTAGGAATGAAATAATTATTAGAAACATTTATAGTTTATTTTCTATGTCATCCATGTTAAGAAAGTTTTAGCACTTTTGTAGACGATAATTTCTCTCCATGTTACTTTTGCCTACGTTTCTTATCACGTTATGATTATGCAACTTTCAGGTCAAATCATTCAGAAAAAGTCTTTTCATCAATTGAAACTATCATGACACTTGTGTTAGAGGAGAGTGAAGATATCTCCTCTGAGCTTCTCTCATTTCTTCTGGCTTGTGCAAAGAAAGATAGTGAGGTGAATTACTCATTTGTTTATTCAATACATAATTTCTTAATAATATTTCCTCCTCTGATCTGTCTTGGTTTCAGGATGTTGTGCCAGCTGCTCGCAGATTAGTGGAAAAAGTAATTGTGAACTGTGGCGCTAAGTTGAAACCTTACTTGGTGGAAGTAGTGCAATCAATGGGTGCTTCTTTAAGCGAATATAGCGATATTATTGGTACAATTTGCCAGGGGAAGTCTGAAGCACATGATGGTTTACACTCATCTAGAGAGCATATGGTATTTTCTTCTCTTGCTGTTAACCTTAAATTTCAGTCCATACTTGATCAATAAATTTGATTTTGATGGTTTTCTTCATTAGCTTGGGTTTCCTTGCATTTTGTGTTTACTATTTCTGGTGGTTTCTCTTGTGAAGTTGTCAATCTGTCATCTTCATTTTCCCTTTTGTTATTGTATCTTTTCTAAATAAAAAACTTTGTTTACTTCATAATAACTTCGGAGATTATGAAAAATGATAGTTATGCATGCGACTCCAGAATTGTGATGTCAAGACGGATACTCAGGTGCCTATTTTGATATTAAATGTAACTTCGGCATTACACCCCAAAAAAAAGAAAAAAAAAAATTTAGCGTGTTAACTATTGCTTGTGAACAATATAATTTCCATTTTTCCAGGCAGAGGACAGCAAATTGTCAGATAGGACCATCTCAGATGATCTTCCTCAGGTAACTGTGCATGACTGTGCTTGACTTCTTGCAATGTTGTTGTTTATGATAATTGAATTATCTGAGTTTTGTTTTTTATATTCATTAGGGGCCTGAACTTAGGGAGCCAGAAGTAGGTTATCCTGCAGAGGATGATAGAGCTACTGAAAAGCCGGGAAAATTAGTTATGAGCAATGGGACTGATGAGACGGCGAAGATTGCAGATGTTGACTCCATGGCACAACCTATACTTGAAGAACAAAAGCCTGAGAACTTGGAGACTGAAGTTGTAGGGAGAGATGATATCTCAAATCACAGTACAAAGACAGAGATAGGTCATAAAACTGGTTCTTCAATTCAGGTAAATGAAGGCACTGATCATTCTCAAGTAGACAGTGATAAAGAGGCTTCAGCAATGCCTAATAGGAGTGAAATTCATGTTAAAGAGGCTCATAGTTCAAATTCCGATTGTCCATCCGGTAAAGAAACAGAGGCAGCTGCATCTCTGCAAAGTGATAAAAAGGATATTGAGCCTCTGTCGTGTTCAGGAAATGGAGCTGTTCAGATTGCTTCTCCAACTGTTAATGCAGATGTTCCTGTGGCTCCTCGCCCTAAGCGGGGCAGGCCTCCTGGTTCAAAAACTGGAGTAAAACAAAGGGATCGACATAAAAGCGATTTTAAGAGTGATCACACATCAGAGAAAACAGCAGCTCCTGGGGGCATTGATCCCAAGCAGGATGCTGATTTTACTGGCAATTCAGGAGGAAAATCACAGAAGCGTTCAGCTAAGAAGGTACATGCAGAGAGTGCTGCTGACGGTGACACACCAACCGCAGCTGCTATTCCATCAACTAAAGATGCTGATGTCAAGAATGCTGCTGGTGTAAAACCCACCAAGCAGACAGGTAAAAAGGAAGTTCCAAGAAAGCTTCCTGAGGTAGGGTCATCAGGAGGACATAAATCTAAAGTCAAGCATCGGAAGGGTAAAGCTTTAATTGAGGAGGATGCATCTGAAGAAATGAGTTTGAAGGTAACTATTAAACTTATATGTCGCAATGAGTTGTTCTCTTAGTTGGTTTGAAGACTTGAAGTGTTGAAAAAGTTTAAAATGGAAGAACAATGCTCTATCTCATTAGTAAAGAGTGGGTCAAGATATCTTTGGTTGATTTTTTGGTTTGAATAGTCTTATGGTTGCTTGTGTTATTGTTCCAAAAATACTCACCTTTCCGTATCCTCTTTAGGTACAGTTCCAACTATTTCTTTGACCTTCTCAAGTAGTGAAGATTCACATCTGTTTTGTCACTTTCCTGTTAACTAGGCACTTGAAAATTTTTGAGTGTAAACCACCTTTTTTTAATGTCAATCAACGTCCCTTGCGCATTTTGAGTTTGAGTGCTGGGGCAATAAAGTTTTATCAATTCTACAATTGAGTCCAGAAATCTGATAAATGCACTTTAGTGGATGATGGAATCTCACAAGCACTATAAGTTAATACAACGTGCGATCACTTTTGGGGTCTCCCACCATCGTTTATTCTTTAGTTGTTTAAATTATTAACATGATGAGGCTTGCTTATCTTTGCTGGATCTGTTTGTAGACTGGTAGATATTGTTTGATTTGTTGGTTATAACATTTAATTGCAATCATTTATAACTGACTCTTTTTTTTTTATTTATAGGATATGATTTCCAAGAAATCAGCGAGTAAGATGCTCAGAGAGCAAAGTCATTTGACTGATAGTGTTAAGAGAAAAGCTCGCAGGAAACGTGCTAGTGGTCTGGAGGAGGTAATGATATTTTCATACAATATATTGCACTTGTAAATCAATGCATATTAGTTTGTGTTGTTTTTTTCCTAGTGTTAATTCTTTTTAGTGCAAGGATCATTACTGTACATTCAGTTTTCAACTAATCTGTCTCTAATTAGTGAAGAGTTCCCTTGATTTAATGCAAAGCTAGATTGATACTGAATGATTGACAGAGTTCTGATTGCATTAGCGTTATTGTATTTGATGGTGCTGATAAGACAAAAGGCATCAATTGAACCAGTTTTGGTGGATGTGAGATATGTTTGGTTCATTGCAATGAATCATCTGTGAGGGCCAATTTATAAGTTAGATCTATCTTTAATGTGTTTGGTGTCCCTTATAAAATGTTTGTTTATATTCCCTTATAACTCGGAGCATTTAATTTATTTTTGTTGACTACTTTTTTTCTTACATTTATTTAAATATTATTATTGGCTGCTAGGCTTATTCAACACATTTCCTGCATAAAAAGTTATTGTCATCATCACCTGGATGCTGTTTTCATCTTTTCTACTAACACCAGTCATGTTGTCTGTTTATCTATTATTTATGTCAGACTCTTGAAGCTGAAGATGTTAAAACAGACCTTGGTGTGGAACTTGTTGGTTCCAAGGTTAAAGTGTGGTGGCCTGATGACAATGAGTAAGATATATTTATCTGAGTTTTCTGCCAGAGTATTTCATTTTTACTTTGTGACTCTTGACATGAGTTGGTTCTGAATCTTGTATGCTACGTATAAATATGTTTATATTTCAATAACCACCTCTCTTCATTTCAGAATTCAACTGGCAATGTGACATTTGATATTCTTAATATGTTTTAACATGCCAGTTTTATGGTTGTCTTTTATGTTCCTAACGCTGAGATGTCAATGCAAGGTCATGTGCATGTGCATTGGCTAACTTTTCTATGTAAATTTTTTGTTGCAAATTTTAGTGATAATCATAATAAAACTAAAGAGTATTTTATTTCAACTGCAGATTTTATCATGGTACTATTGATTCTTTTGATCCTGTTACAAGGAGGCATAAGGTATGCACATGCATAGTGCATAGTGATTTTTCTTACCTTTTATTCGGCGGCAGTGTGATTGTCTTTCCTGCAGGTAAAGATTCTTACTTTTTGCATTCAATTTGTTGTTTCTGGTCACTGCAGGTTTATTATGAGGATGGTGATGTTGAGTTGCTCTTTCTCAATGATGAGCGGTGGAAGCTTATTGAAAGTCGCTCAACAAAAGAAGGGGTGGGTTCTTGGTCTTTCAGTATTTTTCTGTTATGACTTGTGAACTGATTTTTGATTTGTTTATTTTCTTATCAGGGCCAAGCCAAAGAAACTTTGAGTCTCGAAGGTTCTTTGGAGGGGTAAATTCTTCATTTAGTAATTACTTGCATGTGATATTCTTTGAGGAATTTTCTGATACAAGAAAAAATATCTAACATTTTATTTCTACCTTAGGTTTGCATATGCTATATTCATTCGTTGTTTGGTAAATTATTATTTGACAAATCATCTAAATCACAGTAGACAATCAATTCTTGTTTTTGATACCTTGAGTGGTGAATGCTTCTCATTTTAATTTAATGGGTGGTATAGTTTTCTTTATATTTTTTTTCTAGACTACTGCATCATTTGGAATTTTTATTTTCATAGAGAATTTATGAAAAGATGAACGCCAGGGTCCTTCAGTAAAGGTTGGTCGATCTCATTAATTAATGTGTGAGGTTGCCTTTTCTAAAAAGATAAAATAAAGACTTGTGTTTGGATAATTAATTAACCCATATTCTTTACTTCGCTTCTATTTTTGTATTTTCTTTGTTTGTTATGGAATATTTTGCATATAATTTGCATTTTTCTTGATTGATTGACTGGGCTGTATTTTTCCCTTTGGTAGCACTTCATGTTTATGCAATGCAATAATCTCGACTACTTGTTAATCAATACCACTGCTCATTGAGTAGTTGCTGTGTCTTTTTGCTTTCTATATTAAGCTTTTTGTGACATGTATTTATCTGATTTCCATTTAACCAGCAAACAGCGAAACAAAAAATTGAAAAGTTTAGATTCTGGGTTTAAACCGGCCAAGGAACCCGTGCCAGAAAACAGGTAGATTCTTACCTCAATTTTTTTTTTATCAGATTAATCTTCAGTGAGACAAATTCTAAATCTAATATTCATGTACAATCTTCAGTGATGTTTCAAGGGGTAAATCTCAGCCTGATGGTGATGAGTCCAGCAGTAAGCTTGCCAGTGGTAAAAGACCAAGAGGTCGACCGAAAGGAAGTTCGACAAAAAGGACCCCCAAATCCCCTTCTGGCAAACCTAAGGAGAAACCTTTAAACAAATTCCAGGAGAGCAGTTCTACACCTAGCAAGAACAAAGAAGAACTTGGGAAAGATACCAAGGATGACAGCTCTGAGACGATCTCGGATGACACTCCTATGGGAAGCATCAAGGCGAAGTATGAAACTCCAAAAGCTGACAGCAACCCGAAGGCCAACGTCTCCAAATCTGGTACGAAGGTCAAGAATGTCAAGTCTAACAAAAACACTAGCAAGTCAGCTGAAAAAGCTGTTGATACCACCGCCAAAACTCGGAGTGTTGATGCTACTACCGATAAGAAACTGAAAGAAGTGACATCCAAAATGTCTTTAGAAAGATCCCGACGCAAACGCAAAGCCTCCAGAACACCTGCATCTGAGGGAAAACATGATGCAAATGGCTCAAAGGTGAAGGCGAAAGCAAAAGTTGAAGAAACAGCGACTCCTGCTGTGAAAACACCGACGGATTCAGACAAGGGGCGAGAAAACCCAGCCATGTCGGGAAAGAATCAGAGGAGAAAGGGACATAGTTAAAAAACAATGATACTGGAGTTCATCGACGATCATGTTAATTACCCCTTTATTTATCTGTTTCTTTGGTGTAACTATGATCATGATATGTTTTGCTTGCTTGGTTAGACATTTCTCGCCCCCGTGATGCCGAGTCGTCGGAATGAGAATGAAGTGGTCATGCAGGTGGTTTGTAGGGACGGTAGGAAGCCGCGAGGTATGGATGACGTCGTGGACCATATGCTGTGACTAGCTGACTATGTTTAGTTTAGGCTATTGTAACCAAGTCTATTTAATGTTTTATGTTGATATATCATTCAGAGTTTATGAATTGTAGTGAAAGTGCATTAAGATATCAGGAAAAAAAAAAGAAGAGGAAGTCTAGATCAGATGGTTTTGTAGAGGCATGCTTTGTGGATGCTCATTCATGTTTTTACTGGTTTGGTTATTCTTGTTATCTGATAATTAACAATGTGTAATTTTTTTGTTTCCTCATGAACATTTCTTTTGTTTGGTCTGGTTTTAAAGTTGAAGAGTATGTGCAGATAATGTTATAATTTGTTAAATCCTTATTTAAAATTTTAGGCTCTCATGTTTTGTTATTAATATTAAAATTTACATCGAAATTAACTCGTTTACTTTCTTGATTGGTTACTTTGCATTTTGCAATGGATCTTTCTTTTGTTGTTTGTTTAAAATAAAATAAAATAAAATAAAATAAAAAACAAAATAATTTTTTTTTTGAACTATAGATTAATATATTGAACTTTGTATATGTATAATAATAATCCAGTGATTCAGGTCTGTGGTAACTATCATTGAACTAAGATATACCACTATCACAAAGCTAAAATATAATTCATTTTTAGTTATGAGTTTATAAATTTTATTGTTTATTTATTATATAAAATAAATATAAGTTCATAGGATGAGTCATATCTCGCAGAACCGTGTCCATAGGATTATTATACTGATTAAATTAATCAAATTAAAAGTAATATTTAAACCTGTTTATTAATCAAACATAACCTTAAAATCATATAATTTTATACATAAAATAGAACACTCCTAAAACTGAGAAGCGAGAATAAATTGCTATGCTATGCCTATTAGATGGCTATGCAAAGCAAATTCTTACATTGCTGGCAATTGACACTTTACACTCTAATGCTCTTATGCTCCAAAGCATAACATGTCATTTGCTCATCTCTCTGCCTTAAACAATCCTTGCCAGCCATGTCGAAGAAAATGATATTTGATTCAAAATGAAGTACGAAACTTTAGGGGTATACATCTCAAAGAAGAAGAGCATGCTTCTCGGAGTTCCCGGATGTATTATGTCGAGCAATAAACAAGTACATAATCATGCGAAATCAGGCATCGCCTTCCTCAAGAAATTGATTGGTTGTGACTCTTTCGGCGCAATATCGTCGAATGGGATGTAGTATTGCTCCTTGTTATATATATGGCACATGGTCATTATCGTCTTCATTAGACGCCAGTTCCAGTTTGCTTCGTTTAAATACTGTTGATGTGAATTTTCAGTGTTAATAAATGATTGAATCGAGAATAATGACGAGGAATTTCATTGAAAAAGAAGAGAATCACCTTTCCCCAGTTCTCTTGGAGTGACTTATGAGCTGCCCGAAGATTGTAGCTAGGTATCCTCGAAGAAATATGGTGAGGGATATGAACATTAATATCATGACAAAGAATCTCTATCCTGTATAAGCAAGTCGCATTAGTCGAGCAATCTTTAAATTTGTATGCGACAAAATACAAAAAACTAGAGAAGAAGCATAAAGAACTTAAGATTAGCTTCGCCTTCAAGAAAATTAGAATTTATCACATTACTGAGGCTAGTCTAAGCCACAGAAAAAGAGATCATGAAACACATTTGCGAAGAGAATTGGAAGGGTATCTAGAATAGTAACATGAATTCTGAGGCCCTAAGTTGCATTGTAACTTGATTATTCATACTGCCCTTAAGAGAATCCACTAAATTTTGTTTTTGAAGAAGTTAAAAAACAAAGAAACAAAAGTCAGTTCTGAAGAATGTGCTGTTGATTGTCAATCTTCATGGTTCCTCAGTGCTAAAGACTTGCGATGAACTTTCATTTCTTTCAACTTCATGTTCTTCCAGCTATCGTAAATCCATAAAAAACCTAACTTACACAGGAATAGAAATAACTGAAAGGAACAAGTGATTCAAATCAACGTACCAACGTGGATAGTTACAATGTACGGTCCCTCCGAGTTGTGCCTGCGCAGCATCCCACTCATCTGAAGTTTTGAAAGGAATGTGTGGGGCGGTGTGATGGACCATTGTGAAAGTACTCATCTGACATTGTTAGAGAAGCCGACATCAGTTATAGAAGTGGAAGCAACTATGACAGACATCCAGCAATCGGTATAGTAATACCAGTCACTACATACTCATTGTGGTCCTGAACCAGAACAATCGTGTAATGAGTGGATTAGGAGTAAAAGTGGACCAGAAACATTACCCAGAAGTGATACACCATCCAAGGCATGAACCAAAACTTGAACCATCCAATGATTCCTGTCTTATAAATGATCAAGGGCCATCCAATGGCAATGAACGCAAACACGCATGCTAGGCTTATCTTCACCCTTCTAACTTCATTCGGTCTGAACTTTTTCAGATCGAAGTGCCACATTAACCTAATAAGAAACTTGATAATTTTTGTGAGAAATGCATGTAGAATTACAAATAAATGACATAATATCATGAATGGAAGCTAAATTAGACATAAACATTAAAGTTAATGAAATTGTGGAATACCAGTGAGTTATAGACATCCAAGGCCGCAATGGACCATATCCGTAGATAAGTGCCTTTTGCAGAAGAGGGGAAGAGTCAAATTCATCTCTCCAGACAGGGTGCCATGCTGTATCCTCTGACAACCTGGAGATTCAGTGAACTATGTGGTTAAGCTGTGCCAGTGAAGGAGATTGAAAGTACATAAAGGATTCTGGATCCCAGAAGAAGAGATTTAAAAGATTTTAGACAATAAATCATCATGGTGAACAATTCTGAAAAAGCAAATGCATTAGGAGGATGGCAACATTGATCAAAATTTCGTTACTGCTACAGAACAGATCTCTACCCAAGCAGTAATGAGTTTCTCAATATGAGGGTAACACCAAAACATTCATCAAGTAAAAAACATAATAGAGAATATCTCATCATCAAACTTTATGAAAACCCTGTAAAAAGGAATGTCATCAAATTTCTAAAAGAAGGAAAGGGACCATGATAGCATATATTTTCTTATCATTGAGAGTGGAGTCTATATTTTCAAATAGTTTTCATAAACTTTAACATGGTAACTTACTTCTTAGTTTTTATTTTAATAATGATCCTGGCCAAAACAAGAACACTGTCTGAAACAGGTGACACAACCAAAATAGTTGAGGTTTGGCCAGGGCTGAAAGCAAAAGAAAATTTTAGGAACAATATATGATGTGCCTCGAGTAACTTTAGCTTCCATTTTGCTTCCGTTTCTCTTCCTACAACTTCTACCTTTTCATCTTATATCTTTTGTCCATATTTCTCTTATTTCTGGTGTAAATACATACTGCTTTAATTTCCTCATATTGCCTTACAAAAACTAAATCATAATCCTGGAAACCGCAATTATCTATCAAACTTCCAACAAGTCCAAATCAATCTTGTTTTGTGACATGCAATCAGCATTTAGGAAGAAGTAGTAAATGGTTTGAAGAGAATAGTGTAGCTAGGAAAAGAATTGAGATCAGAATGAGATCTTAAAAGATCATAATGGAAGACTATAACATCATAGATCTTGCTTTTGGAACAAAACGCAGATCAAGACACCATTGAGAAAATGTACAGATCACAAAGAGTTTCTAAGACATGAACACAAAACACAGTGAAAACATGTTAGGAGTAAATGAAACATAACATGCAATCTGGAAAAAAAACAGTAAGCTAAGAAATTTTATCAATGGCCACAAAAAGAGTTATCAGCAAATCAAAGCTATTCAGGAAAGAGAACAGAACACACACATGTTTGTTTTTGCATGATGTTTGTCATGCTTGAAACGCCAGGGCTCATAAGGATATATGAGAGGCAGAAAGGCAAGCGTTCCAACAATATCTTCAACCAGTTTATTCCTTGAAAATGATTTATGAGCACAATCGTGGCCTATCACAAAAAACTTTAGAAAGATTCGAAATTAATTAGCAGAATATTTAAACAATTGAACCATAAGCTTACGCCATCAGAAAACTACTTTTGAACTAACATGAAAAAGAAAACTAACCCCTGTAGCGGCTGTTCCAGTCCATGCCCATGCCAAAGGAAGCAAATACCAGGGAGCTTTTGAAGTCAAGAAGATCCCCAGTGCATAAGAAGCGACAGATATGAAAACTGACTTCCATGCTTTCATGTCATCAATTTCAAACACCTATCCACAAAAAAATTTAAGTGATTAGTCAGTCAGAATTATCAAGCTTTGGTTCAATGAATGATATAACTATATCACCTTTTTGGGCAGGGTATCCATCACATCTTTCAGAGTGACGTTGTCTGGAAGTGGTTCGCCAATTTGTGTAAAGCCATAGCTTTCAGACATTTGCTTCCTTTTTTCCTCATCATCAAGCAAGGGTGGTGAAATGGGGAGTACAGCAGCTCGAACAAATTTAGCTGTCTTAACCCTTTTTCCCCCTCTTTGGTCCAATCTTCCCCATTTAAGGCAATATATGCCTACACAATGCCAGAAAGTCATATCAGAAAATTCATAATGACTAATCAAATTTACAAGAATTTTATTAGAAAGAAAGTTAATCTCATCCAATTATATTTAATCCCCTTCATAAAGAACCACTCATACAACCTCGTCAACTAAAAAAGATTTTCAAATTGATGCCCTACCTGACAAAAAGAAATCATTTCAAGACATGAAGCTGGAATTTTGGCATGAAATAGAACCCAATATTCAAGGAAAACACAATTTTATAAATTAGGATGTACAACATCCATTTTTAACACTATTGCTATAACCTAAAGATTTTATACTATGAATATATGGCTCATTTCCTTCCAGCCTGAACCATGTCCAACATATGAACCAATGTAGCTTGCCAAATGATATTCACTTAAAACTTAAAGACAAGTTGTTATAAAATCTTCCATTTAAAGTAAGTTCCTTAAGCTCCAAATCCAACACTCATGAGCATAAAGCCACAATATCTATGCTAGAACACATAATTAAGAATCCCTATATGTCATTGTATATCTACTTCAATCTCTCTCTTCTTCTTCTTTCTCTTTGTCTTTCTTTATTTTTTAATTTTTTTTTTAATTTTTACCTTTTTTTATTTTTTTTAATTTTTAACGTGGCCCAAACCACCATCAATTATTAGCAAAGTCAGTAAAAGACTGTAATAATCCATCATTAAACCATTCATACAACAATTAATTTCAGGCGCAAACAAACATAAAACCTCATCCATAAACCCTACAATGCAAACAATTCTAGCAATAAAAATCCAATCTTTAAGCTCACCACGCAAATTTCTAAACAACAATCACAATAAACATACCATTCGAGCTTCTCAACCCATTACTACAAGCTGAACTTCGAGGAGGAACCTAAAATCCAGGGGAAAAGGAAAAAAAAACACAAAAATCAGAAAAAAAAAAAAGGAGAAAATTGTTAATCAAATTGATTGAGAAGAAGAGCAGGATAATTACGGAGAGATGGAGAATGGAATCAACAAGGAAGCACGCCATCTTCTACGGCTGGTGGTCGGAGCAATGATGGCTCTCCGGCGACTCCGGCGACTCCCCTCCGAAGCTGCTCCTCTTTTGCTATCTCTATTCTATGGTCTCTCTCTCTTCAAGTACATGGTTTGGTTTTGAATGGTTGCCCAAATTTTTATTTATTTTATAAATAAATAAATAGTTAAAAATTTTCTTTTTTTTCTTTTTTTAATTTTTATACTCATATGAAATAATTAAATTATTAAAAATTATTATTTATTTAAACTAATTTAAATACATCTAAAATTTGTATTTTTTATTTCCCAAAAAAATTTGATTTTTTTTAATGGCCCTATGTTGACATTTAATTGTTCATAATTGTAAGGAATACATCTTATAATAATTATTTTTTTAATTTTGCTTTTGCATTTTATTTATTATTATTATTTTTTTAACAAAGTCGACAAACAATAAAGCAAAAGATAAGTGGGTACAGAGGTGTATCAGATACGGTAGCTTAATTGACCACTTGAGGAATAATCTCACCACCATACAACTTTGGAGGGGAAAACAAAAAGTAATTCTCACATTGAACTCTCACAAGGAACCTTAAATATGAATTGTAATATAAGAGGTTCGAAATTTTCTATAATTATATAGTTAAAATGCACAAATTTAAAAATTTAATAATTTAATAATTTATAGGCTATTTTTTCAGTTTTTCTTGTAATTTAATAATTGAAAATTTTATTTTATTTAATAGGGCAAAGGAATAAAAAAGATTAATTTTAGTTAAATACTAAACATTGAATCTTTAATAATAATAATAATAATAATAAGGGAAAATTACTGTTTACCCCTCGATAATTTCAAAACTTCCCAAACAGCTCCTGTGAGTTTTGCATACCTCAGACATCCCTTCTTTTATTGTTTCACTTCCTTTTTACCTCCTGCATTATGAAATTTCATCAATGCCCTTAAACTTTTTTGCATTCTTTTTTGCATGTACTCATTTCTTAAACAGAGAGATCATTTTTTAAACAGAGAACTCATTTCTTAAACAGAGAGTTCATATCTTAAACAGAGAGCTCATTTCTTTAAACAAAAACCTCATTTCTTAAACAAAAAACTCATTTCTTAAACAAAAACCTCATTTTTTTAAACATAAAACTCATTTTTAAAACAAAAACATTAATATTTAAACAGAAAAACAAATATTTACGTGATAAATTAATCCTAGATATAAAAACCAATTAATCTTGACCACTCGTACATATTTAAATAGAAACAACGATATTTAAGCACTTTTTTAAACGTAAACGCAATATATTAAACAGAAACATCGATAGTTAAACAAAGACAAACAAGCATATAAACAGAGAACTCATTTCTTAAACAGAGAGCTTATTTTTTAAACAGAGACCTCATTTTTTTAAACAGAAACCTCATTGAGTAGGGACATTGAGTGTCTCATTGTCGCTGATCTTGCGCGAACGCTTGAGTGCTGAGCTCCAGATCTGGCGAGCGATCTCGAAGGTGGCCTGCTCGTGTGGGGTCTTAAAGGAGAAATCTTTGTCGGCGTTGGCGATCCGGTTGGTGATGTTCCTCGGCGGTCGGAGTGGTGAGGCCTTCGGTGGCGACGTCTGATAAGATGGGCTGAACTTGAACGGAACCATTCTCAACTGCGGAGACCGCAACATGGATAGCAATAGGGTTAGGGTTAGGGATCATTCCGGGGTTTGGATCCATGGTGCCTAAGTTGGTGACGGGAACGGAGGGAGGAAGCGATGCCGATGAGGGTTCGATCTCGCCTTTTTCGTCTTCATCGTCTTCCCTGTCGTCGACCTCATCTCTTTCATCTTCTTTGTCGTCGACCTCGGGGAAGACCGCGCGCTCCTCGTCTTCGAGCGAAGGCATCGAAAGGTTGCACCTTTTTCTCTGGTAAGATCGAGATCTAGATCGAGGTGGAGATCAAAATTCTAGGGTTCGAAATCCCATTTTTCATGCAACGTGACTGTGATTGTGAGCCGCATGCTTTGTCTCACTGGCCCAGCCCAACTGCAATAAAGAGATTTTGGGGGTGATAAATACACCCCAAAAAACTCATTTCTTAAACAGAGACCTAATTTGTTTAAACAAAAATCTCATTTCTTAAACAGAAAACTCATTTCTTAAACAGAAAACTCATTTCTTAATCAGAGACCTCATTTTTTTAAACAAAAACCTCATTTCTTAAACAGAAAACTCATTTTTTTTAACAAAAAATTCATTTCTTAAACAGAAAACTCATTTTTTTTAAACAAAAAACTCATTTTTTAAAATAGAAAACTCATTTTTTAAACAGAACCTCATACCTCATATTTTAAATAGAAACCTCATTTTTAAATAGAAACTCATTGCACCCAAGGGCATTATAGTCAAATCCTGTCATACTTGCCACAACTTCCCACGCAAGGGACAATTTCGTCCAAAAAATTCTAAATTAACTATATCAATCACTGTTAGATGTTTTGGGGGTTTAAAAAATCATTGTATTCAAAAGGAAGGGGTTTTTATGGATAACCAAATTTAAGAGGAGAATCTGTGTATATTGCAAATTTTGAGGGTGTTTTTAGCAATTTCCACATTTATCTTTATTTGTGTTTTTTTTTGACAAATTGATTGCAATCATTTTTTTATTTTTATTGCATTGTACTTGAAATGAGGTAAGAAATCACTACGCTATGTTTTGGTTCCCGTGTACGTTTTTTCTTTACTATATCTGTTGATGATCTATTGTATATATATATATATATATATATATATTAAAAGAGAAGGAGGGATATTTCTGTTATAATAAAACGTATAAAAGGAGAATATTAATATATATATATATATATATATATATATATATATAAAAGAGATTAAAAGGCATGGAAAAAAAAACGTCGGTGATAGGGATGTAGGTGGGGCGGGCGGGGCGGGGGAATAGGATACCGTCCCCATCCCCGCTTCCCATGGGGCGGGGATTCCCCGTCTCCAAATTCCCCGTAGGGGAGAAATTATCACCACTCACTCCCCCGCAGGGATCCCCACGGGGTCGGGGAATCCCCGCCCCCCGCCAATTTTTTTTATTACATAAAATTCTAATAATATTATATATCTATATATATATATATATATTAAAGTAGAAAACCTATTTGACACTTGTCAATTTCTCATAAAAATTTTACCAATATTATTTTAATAATATTAAAATATTTATAACATAACACTAAATTATATTGTTTTAAACTAATTTTTATTATTTTATCTCATAATATATAATAAAATTAATTTTATAAAAATATTATATTTTTGAAGTTGATAAATAGCTTATTTTATTTAATCTTAATTTTACCTTAATTTCTATAGAAAATAAAGAAAAAATTTATTATTTTTTTTTTAAAATTTTCATATAATTATATTCGTACATCACACACGGGAGTAATACTAGTATTACTTAAAGTCTAAAAGTCTAAAACATTATTAATAAATACTAAAAATATATTTTTTTGAAACCTAAATATTTGGTACTTATAATCTTATATTAATATTGAATTATTTTTTTTTTAAAAAAATTAATCATATGAGTTATTTTCAATATATATATATATATATATTATTAAAAATCGGAAATTTCCGGCCCGCGGGGGATTATTTCGGGGAATCCCCGCCCTATCGGGGCGGGTGCCCGTAAGAAGCGGGGATTTTTCGCCCCATTTGCATCCCTAGTCGGTGATAGACAGAGAAACTAACACGTAATTTGTCCCAATAAAAAACGTGATTTTCCATTTTATTTTATTTTGGTGAAAAATCATCCATGCAGCATACTACTCTTTCCATCCAATCAAATACCGCCACGTCATCAACATTATCATTGGAATCAGTGGGCCCCATTCCTTTATGTTAGTACACACTCAATCCACAAAACATCGATGAAAAAAAGCCAAGTTAAACAGTGGGAAACACGATGCGGCAATCGATGATGAAGTCTATAATAAATCCAAGCTTGAAAACGATGGAAAGACGGGATTTTTGGAAGTGGGAAAGAGGATTCAGAGGTTTTCCCAGTCCTTGCGATCCAACAAAGGATGAGTCTTTGAGATGGCGTTGTTGCGGAAGTGGTTTCATCGGAAGCCGCCTGATGGGCTTCTGGATATCTCTGATAGGGTTTTTGGTATGTGTTTTTATGTTTGATTTTGGTGTTCGGTTCATTTGGAGTGGGAAAGGGAGGGACTTGCTTGGTTTTGTTGTGTTTTTACATTTGGTTTTGTGATATTTGTTTTGTTTGTTGTTCTAATTTGAGCTGATTTGGGAGGAATTTCTGAGAGGGTTTGTTTTTTGGAGATCTCTGATAGGGTTTTTGGTGTGTTTTCATGTTTGATTGTAGTGTTTTTAGTTTATTTGAGATGGAAAAGGAGGTGATTTTGCTTGTTTTTGTTATATTTATACATTTGTGTTTATGTGATCTTTGTTTGTGTTTTGTTTGATTACTGTTTAATTTGAACTTATTTGGGAGGAGTTTTTGGTTGGTTTTATGATCTCTGATTGGGTTTTGGGTATGTTTTGATGTTCTATTCATCTAGGGTGGAAAAAGAGGGATTTTGCTTATCTTTTTTTTTTGTTTCTACATTAGCTTGTCTGTTTGTTTTGTTATTTAATAGCTCCAATTTGAGCTGATTTGGGTGGAATTTTTATTTGGTTTTTGTGATCTCTTATAGGGTTTTTTGGTATGTTCTAAATATCTTGAGAGAAATTACTTGGCACTAAGTGCAGCTGTTTTTACTTATCTTCATAAATGATGGCTCCTAAAAAAAATACTTATGAAACAATATTTGTAGGATTTATGTTTATTAGCTTTAGTTTCAGAAGCATTAGAACTTATGTTTTCTCATCTGCTGTTTGATTCGTAGTGTTTGATAGCTGCTTCTCTACTGATGTATCTGAAGATGATGAATACAAGACCTATGTGGGTAACATTGTATCACAACTCAGAGACCAATTTCCATCGGCTCTTTTCATGGTCTTCAACTTTCGGGAAGGAGTTAGACAAAGCTGGCTAGCTGATATTTTATCTGAATATGATGTGACTGTCATGGACTATCCTCGGCACTATCAAGGGTGTCCTTTGCTCACCATGGAAATTATCCACCATTTCTTGCGGTCAAGTGAAAACTGGCTTTCTTTAGGTCCGGAAAATATTTTACTGATGCATTGCGAGCGAGGTGGGTGGCCAGTCTTAGCTTTCATGTTAGCAGGGCTCTTGATTTATCAAAAACAGTATACTGGTGAACGGAAGACATTGGATATGATCTATAAACAAGCTCCTCGTGAATTATTGCAGTTATTCTCTCCATTAAATCCTTTGGCTTCGCAAATTCGATACTTGCAGTATATTTCGAGGAGGAATTTTGGATCTGAATGGCCTCCAGTTGAGAGGGCTTTGACTTTAGATTGTGTGATCCTTAGGAAAATTCCTAATTTTGATGGTAAGGGTGGCTTCAGACCAATATTTCGGATTTATATGCAGGATACCCTCACTGCTGCTGATCAGACTTCACCAAAGCAAAGCAAAAGTGTTCAGCTTTACAAACAGGTGGTACTATTTGCTTCTTTATTGCAATGATCCCATTTTTTGTACTGGTTTTGGGTTTTGAAGTTAGTCCTTGTTCATGTGTGTAGGCAGACTCTGAAGTGGTTAAAATTGACATTTGCCGCCACATTCAAGGAGATGTTGTACTTGAGTGCATTCATGTAGACGAGGATTTGCAACATAAAGAGATGGCATTCAGTTTTGTGTTCAACACAGCATTTATTAGATCGAATCTGTTGATGCTAAACTGTGACGAGATTGATATTCTGTGGGATTCCAAGGACCGGTTTCCAAAGGATTTCAGAGTGGAGGTTTGCATCTCATTACATTCCACAATTCTCCTATTTACTGTCAAGATCTACTGATTGTTATCATTTTATTTTATTTCAAGGTTCTTCTTTCAGAAATGGATGCAGTTGCTTCAGTCACTGCTATGGATTTGCGCCGTAGTGAAGAAAAAGAAGGCCTTCCGGTTGAAGTATTTTCCAAGGTGCAAGAAATGTTCAGCAACATGGATTGGTTAGATGCAAACACCGATGCAACAAAGACTTCGGTAGACAATATGGGTATGATTTTCCAAGAGAAAGCGGAAAATCATGCCATGCCACGAGAACAAACTTCATTGCCATTACCATTGAAACATGAAGGTCAACAACTTCCACCAATGCCACCACCTCAACCACCTCCTCCGCCATCAACTCCACCGCCCCAACGACGGCAGTCGTCATCTACACATGGGGATTGTATTACTTTTCCTTTGCGCTCTAGAACTTCACCACTTCCTAGTGAAGTAACATCCTCATTGCCTCCAACTCTTCAACCAGTTTCCATTGGTGTTGCCCCTCCTTGTCCTCCTCCTCCCCCACCAATTCGTTCTCAACGTGCGTCACCAAAAATTGCACCTTCAACACCACCTCCACCCCCGCCTCCATCGAGGACTTCTAGTATTTACTCATCCAAGTCTAACTCCAAAGAAAACAAGGGGAAAGACAATGACATTGTCTTACAGTCATTAAATGCTGGCGCGGTATCAACAACGAAACCAATTGGTGTGATGGGGCGAGGATTAAGACGCAGTATAAGCCCAAAAAATTCACAGTTTACCAACTCATCATCTAGAAAAATTTTGAAGCCTTTGCATTGGGTAAAAGTATCAAGGGCAATGAAGGGGAGCTTATGGGCAGAGCCACATAGACCTGATGAAGCTTTCAAGTATTTCACTTTACATTCTCAATTAGATATTATGTTTATGGTACTTGTTTCTCATACCTATAATTTTCCATGTGCTAGATCTTTGGAGATTGACATGTCTGAACTTGAGAACCTTTTCTCAGCAGCAGTGCCAAGTGCAAAAGAAAAATCAAGTCGACGTTCTTCGGTTGGTTCAAGAACAGAGAAAGTTCATTTGGTAATTACACCCTCAATGCATGTTCATCATTCATATAGCATTTGGACACACTTTTATATGGAAGTGAAAGAATTTGATACACTTTCTTATATTTAACTATTGATTTTATTGCTTCATCCGTCATGTAAGATGCAAAACATTTTGCACATAGTTTATCAATATTCTTATGCAAGAGTGCATATATTTTGCATTGTAGATTAAGGAAGGAATCATATACTTTAGCTACATATACTTCTGGCATGTCAAGCCGTTCAATTTATGGATATTCTTCAGATATGCAATAATTATGGCTTCAATATCATCATGTTAGCCCCTGCATATAAGAACAGAGGTTCTCTTCCTGTTGTTAGAGAAATGCCGGTAAAAATGGCATAATGAACCATCTAAATTGAAAATTTACACTGTTGCTCTCGTGATCATACATCATGTCGAATTTAAGATGCCATTCTTTTTAGGTAAAATGTCGATAACTATTGGAGATGTTCCTTGTAGAAGGACCACGACCATGTTTACTTATCAATTCATACACTTGTCTAGATATTTGTAGGATTATTTGGGCTTTATCCGAGCTAATTGATAACACTTATTTCTTTTTTCAACTAAATATATCTCAGTTGTAGATGCTCAATGAGTTGATATTATTGTGGCTCTTTGAAAAACCTTTTTCTTCTTAATTATTCATTTACTTTTATTATAATGGCAATTGTGTTCTAATCCAATTTATACGGCTCTATTTGCTCCTTTTAGCTCATAATTTCCTAATTTTCTTTTTAGGTTGATCTCAGAAGGGCCAATAATTGTGAAATAATGCGTACAGGAGTCAAGATGTCCACAACTGATTTGCTGGTAAACTGCTTTCTCTGATTACTGCAGGAAATTTACGGTCGTTGATTATCTGATTGAAAAATGCAAGACTACTCTCAAATGTCTTTCTTATTCCTTCATTTCAGAACTCAGTGCTTGCCCTTGATGACTCCATTTTAAATGCCGATCAAATTGACAGCCTTACAAAGTTATGTCCAACAAAGGAAGAGATTGACCTATTACAGGTAGATTTGTTCATGTTTTTAAAGCACTCTTCATTTTTCCAATAAATCCTTTTAAACGTAATACTATGTCTTAATTTCCAGGGTTACACAGGTGATAAACAAAAATTGGGCAAATGTGAACAAGTAGGTTTCCCAATATCAATCCCCAGAATGATATCTTCCTTGTCTTTGCCCGTATTAAATTTTATTATCTGGTCTTCTTAACTTCTCATAACATACAAGATTGGTGTCAAGCTATTTTTTCTTCTAAATCAATAACTCAGGCAATCATTTGTCTTCCAGTTCTTCCTAGAGTTGATGAAAGTGCCACGAATGGAATCCAAACTGAGAGTCTTCTCATTTAAGATCCAATTTCATTCTCAGGTTTGAATTTTATCTGTTACAAATCATGTTTCTTCAGTGCTTATTGCTTGATGAGTATCATAATCTTTAATTACAGGTTGCAGAACTTAGAAATAACTTGAACACTATCAACTCTACAGCAGAAGAAGTAAGTGCAATTTTGTTGAATCTCTGCATTTAGATGTTTTTCTGAAAAAAAAAAATTCTTATTATGTTTGCTTGCTGTCAGATCAAAAGCTCCATCAAACTGAAAAGAATCATGCAGACCATACTTTCCCTTGGAAATGCACTTAATCAAGGAACAGCCCGGGGTGGGTTTAAGTTTAAATTTTATTTTTTGCTTTGATTTTGTAACTTGATTTTTATTTATTTCGATTGGTTTTCAGTAGAATTGATATGCATGCAGGTTCTGCCATTGGATTTAAGCTGGATAGCCTTCTTAAACTCAGTGATATCCGGACACGGAATAGTAAGATGACACTCATGCATTACTTGTGCAAGGTAAGCTTGCCGAGTCTTTTAGATTTCTTTTCTATTAGATTTAATGTAATTTGTTAATGCTTATACATTTGGTTTATATATCAATTTCATTGAATGATTGAATCCTAGGTATGTTGAATTCACATATACTGAAAATTTTTTTGGATATCATGTGAATCTGTTAATGCAGGTTCTTGCCGACAAACTTCCTGAAGTTCTTGATTTCGAGAAGGACATTCCTAGCTTGGAAACTGCAGTGAAGGTATTGACATTTTTCTTTATTAAAATTTCCCAATTTAAATATTTAGTATTTACTGACATTGTCGTAATCTTCGTCAGATACAATTGAAGGTTTTAGCTGAAGAAATGCAAGCGATAAGCAAAGGTTTAGAGAAAGTTGAACAGGAATTAACATTGTCCGAAAATGATGGTCTTGTGTCACAAGCATTTCATAAGGTTGATTGTCATGATCAAAATATGAGCAGAATATTTTTCGTTCCGATAACTAATTAAGCAACTTTTCTTTTCCTGACAGACTTTGAAGGCATTTCTTGTTTCTGCCGAAGCTAAAGTAAGAACACTAACTTCACTCTATTCCGGAGTGGTATGTTTTCTCAACTCTACCTATTTACATCACCGAAGAAAAGCATCGTTATTACAGTATCACCGAAGGAATGTTTCTGTTTCCGTGATGCAGGGTAGAAATGCCGATGCCTTGGCTCTTTATTTCGGGGAAGATCCAGTACGATGTCCATTCGAGCAAGGTGATACATTTTATTAGTATCCTATACAAGAAGTTATATGCCAAAAATTGATTTGTTTTAACATGTTGGGAGGAACATCATCACTTTGTTTGATGTGTTCTTTTTCGTATTTTTATTAAACAGTGGTCTCAACACTTCATACTTTTGTGAAAATGTTCGGCCGGGCGCACGAAGATAACTGTAAACAGGTTGAACTGGATAAGAAAAGAGCGCAAAAAGAAGCCGAAATGGAAAAGATGAAACTTAGCACACCAAAGAAAGAAATAGAACACAATATGCCGATTTCTAGTAATACAAGAAGTTAAATGGAGATAAATCAAAGCAATCAGAGATGAAATTTATTGAGAGTTTCATGTCACAAGCATTGAATATTTAGCTTCACTTTGATTATTATCATTATTATTACAATGTTGTATATATTATATACTTTTGCTTTTTCGGCATTCTTTTGTATCTATGTACTAATAAAGTGCATATGTATATGATCACTTTGTCGATGAAAATGCTTGTTCTTACCGCTTTTATTGTTTCCAAATGTAACAAATTTTTTTCTTTGTTATTTGTTTGTGCCATGTACAGTTTATGTGATAATCAAGAGAATTATAATTTACAGATGAAAAATGACATGCGAATTTTATTTGTTTATTTATTTATTTTTTAGAAATATATAATTATTTCATTTTTTTAATATAATTAATGTGTGGAATTCAACTTAAATTTAAAAAAAAAGGCACATGTTTCTTTGCATTAAAAAAAAAAAAACAATTTGAGAAAAAAAAAGCAGGGAAAATTGCTTGCAGTTTTATACCTGTTTTAAACTGTGTAATTGCTAATATACCCTTGTAGAAATCATAACTGTTAATGATTAAAAATCAACTTATAAATTTTAATGAAATATATATTAAAATTTGTTTTTTTTTTCTTTTTTTTTTCCTTTTTTCAATAAGAATAAAAAGGAGGTAAAGAATTTTTTATAAAATTTTATAATTAACTTTTAGTCTATAAATAAGAATGACTTACAAAAGTAAACATCATTTTTAAAGAGGTATACAAAAAAAATTTTAATGCAAAGAAAGTAAACATCATTTTTCACAGACGACCATGCAACAAATGAAATTAAGACTATATATATATATATATAAACTAATGTGATTGTGATGCAAGGTTTGGTACTTGGAGTCTTGAACAAACAATGATCAAAATTTAAATAGGATGACTACATTGCTTTATTACTTGAGTCTGTTTTTTTTTCTGAAGGATTTCATGCCCACAGTGTAATTAGGTGAAGTCTATATATATATATATATATATATATATATGAAAGAATTAAGGGGACAAGTCTTTTTTTTATAGTTTGTTAGGTAAGGGAAGCATGCTTGTAGTTAGGGAGTTTCTTCAATATATTATCTATATGATGTTGTTTGTAACAATGCTTTGAAGTAAAATATTTGATTAATTAAAATAAACTAAGTAGGTGGAAATGAATATGAGACTATATATTATGACTACTGAAATCTATAATAAGGTCTACATCAAGTCAAGTCCATCCTTTTTTTTTCCCCTTACTATTTGCTTAAGCAGTTGATTCATATCTTTACATTTGTGTAATCTTCTGTTCAAGATTTGGTATTCTAAAATTAAAATCAAATTATTTGGTTTTAGATAGATAATTATCATTATTTTAATGAGATATGGATGATGAAATAAGCGTGACACGGCAACCACTGCCCAGCACAGTAAATTGTCACTCGGACAGTGAATGAGCAAGCACAAATTTGAAACCCAGCACACTACATATTATAGCAATACTGTTTATAATACTTTTTCAATAGGTTTAGGATGGGTCCCTTATATATTTTCTCTCTAGAGTTGCGTGACAAGAGAAACTTATTAGTTTGGTATGGTTATTATAAATTTTCTGAGTATGCACATGGCAAACTTTTGTTACTCTATATGATATTTGGTAGAGTTAATACGTCTTTAAAGGGTCGATAAGCCACGTAATTGATACACCTTTATATCTGTACAAAACATAAAATAAAATAAAATAAAATAAAAATAGTGTGACATCATCATCTATACTCACAATTGAATAAGGCAAAGACTAGTAAGAAGAAACAAATCAAGTCGTCTTTCTTGTTCTCTAGAAAGAAAAGTACTTAGATTATTGTCCACAATTTCCATATGATTGATGCTAGCATTCCAATATTCTTCAACATGACATACCCATGCTTGCATCATCTGGATGATGTTGAAAAAAAAAACAACTATTTGAATTGAAGTCAATGGCAACAAAATAGTTAAATCAATCAAACAAAGAGTAATCTAATAAATTATCATTTTAATCATTGGAAATATACTCTTAGATTTTATTTCATCCAAAAAAAAAAAAATCTTAGATTTAAATACATATTATACATTGAGATTGTAACAAGATAATTAAGTAAATGCAAAAAAATTATCTTGAGGAATAACTCAAAATAGAATTACTAACTCAATTCACTCTTCTAATACTGATACAAGTAATTACAACTTTTACAAGGGTGCAAATGCAAAATTCAGGGGTGTGCATGCAAAGATGATAATCCGAGGAAAATGTGCTTTCTTTATTATTATTATTTAATAAAAAAGCAAAATAAATGTGTTAACAATTCAAAGTTAGGCAGAATTAATTCAATTCAATATCTAATTTAAGTCATAATTATTGACAAGAAATTATGAGAAAAAACACATATATGTTTCTTCATCCTAAAAAATATATCAGCATGTTTGGAAAATTTCTTAAACTAAAAAAAACTCTTCATTAGCTTGAAAAGGTGATCAAATGAAAATTTTAGACCTAAATAGTTTAAAGATTTCTCATAAATTAGTGTGAGGTCAATTCAACTTAAAGATAAGCCAGAAAATTCAAACTTACATATTCAAATCATTCAGCCAACAACTTAAATAAATAAGGTAAGAAACTCAGGTTTATATATTCAAATCTTTTTAATGCTTCAATTTATGTTCAATTTTAGTCCCTAAATATTTTTTTTAAAAAAAAACATGTGTTTTTAAATAGCAGAAATATCTCTAGATTAAATTATTTTAGTAGATATTTTTTTATCTAAAATTTTATTATTTCAAATATCAACACAGTAGTTATTAATTTTTTTTTATTTTAATTAATAATATAAAAATTAATTAATTTTGTAAAAGAATTATTATCGTGATGAAGGGCATATGGGCACAAAATTTTCTTCTTAATTATTCTTGATTTTATATATTTAAAAAAAATGCAACATTACTCTGCCTTTTAAGGAATTTAATTTTAAAATAGAAATTTAAAATTTTATAAATTTTTTAACTTATTAATTCATGCTAATATAAAATTTTATGTTATGTTTTTTTTTTAAATAACCACTTTCCATTAAATCAACTAAAAACCTCACCAATTTTAGTGTATAGTTTGGGGTGTTAAATTTAGAAATGTTTGATTATTTTGATGTTTTGTTTATTGGGTAATTTAATTCTTTAAGATGTTTTATATATTTGGCAATATATATTTTTAATAATAAACAAATTTATGTGACTAGAAGCCAAGATGATATACAAGTGTAGAGGACTATTGAAATGTAATTTAATTATTTAAACATTTTTTTACTTATATATAATTTAATTTTTTTATTTACATATTTTTGTTAAAATCATATTTACTTATATACCCTAACAAAAAAAATATTATTTGTTAACATATTCTGCCAAAAAAAAAAAAAAATCAATTGAAAACAGTTTAAAATTTAAATGGTTTAAAAAAAGGGGAAAACAACTGAATCAATTAATATATTTAATTTGAAACCATAATAATGATTTAGATGATATATAAATAAATATAATTTTTATGAGCAAATATATATTAGTAATCTCTCACTCTTACACAAGATTGCAAGATTTTTTTTAACATATAAAAGAAAAAACAAAAAGCAAAACCAAACTTCTAGACTTATAGTCAAAATGACAAGTTGATATTGAACTAGTCTTAATTAAAGTGCACATAAGAGCCAAAAATAAAAATAAAAATAAAAATAATTAAATGAAAGAGAAGTAAAAGAATCACATTCAAATCATATGACCACATCAACAAAGGGAGGAAGCTATTCCAAGTAAACTTGTCTTTGTGATCACTCCACCGAAGACTTCATAGCCAATTCAAATAAGGACAACAAAATACCATTGTTGGTTTTAGACTTTATAAATAAAAAACATTGGCCATTTATCATTATATATATATATATATATTTATTAAAAAACTTTAGAGAGGTGAACTTACGGGCACAACAACAACTATTCTAAAGATTTCTCAAGTACAACATGACCATCATTTCATTCAAATTGACAAGAAAAACTTTATATATACATAATCAAAAGCATCATAAAAATTTCACACTAATTTTTATCAAAAAAAAAAAAAAAAATTTCACACTAATTTTTCCCTGGTGATATTTGAAGATTAACCCTGCCAGAAATGGCACTAACTAATGCAGCAGTGAAACTAGGATCCTTTGTGATTGATGAAGCCATTTGCTCAACAAGAAGCCTTTGAAACTCTTGTGACTCTAATTCTTGGTTCGAACTTTTCGGCGTTAAATCGAGGAAGATTTCCGGCCTCGAGGACTGAACCGAGATCGAATACGGGCAATGTTCTGTTCCGATTGTTTTAGTTCCGGCTATCAATGTATTTCTATGGTTGTGTTGGCCTTCATATGTCGCGACTAAAATCGATCTATCTTCGGCACTTCTTTGCACCTAAAAACATATGCATATATTTTTATATTATTTGTTGTTCAATGTTTAATTGTTGAATTCAAATACTAGCTAGCCTCACCTTTTTCTTCACCGGACATGATGGGGCAAAAGAACATCGAAAGTAAGCTCGAGGAGATGGATTATCTCGTGTTACTTTTTGTCCGTATTTCCTCCATTGATACCCATCTTTGACTATCTGTACGCATGCGCACACATATTTAAGTATGCGTATATAGTTATATGTATCTAACATGGTATCAGAGCATAATTAATTTCTTACTAAGCTTGTGTCGGATGGATCCCGGCGAACATAAGATTTATAAACTTTAGCTCTGTAAACATGATCAATTGCTCTCTTGCATGTATCTTCACTTGAAGGGCTCTCTAAGTGAGAAGAACTCGAATAAAACTTATTCATACTGTTATCATCACTACTAGGACTCTTTCTCTTCTTCTCCGACGACGGTGAGCTCATGAGATCAAGAAGTTGGCCTTGCAAAGAACTACACTTTGCATTCATCACGCTTAACATGTCGCTCAATCTTTTATTTTCGCCACTCATCCTACTCAATTCCGCTTCTAAAACATTTATCTATCACATCAAAACTCCGAAGTTAAGTGTGCTAGAGAAATAACAACAACATGTTGTGCTATATTATATATAACACTCACCGGAATTTCACTTCGGAGATCATCGAGAGGTCGAAGGCCAAGTCCGAGGCCGAGGCTGATGGAATTATCCATGATCAATGAAACAAACCTAGCAAGCTCTTAGATATATATATAGAGAAAACAAAGGAACATAAGAGAAGAGAAAGCATCAATGAATCTATACTTGGATGAACACTAAAACGTCATCTTTAAGACGTCACCTATATATAAATGACAAATGAAATTCATAAAGACTTCAAGATAGAAGAAGACAGATAATTTCATATATATATATATATATATAAGAAAAGTTTAAGTTTTTTCTAAAATTTTTATACATTATATGTAAGCATGAGACATGGTCTCATTTCCATGGCGGCAAGGAAGTGAGAAAGTCCAAAATTGAGGTGTGTAAGTTATTGACAAGAGATGAGTTTCTAGCCAATGAAGACTTGCACAAAAATTTTTAGTCTTCCTTAAGTTGTCTTTCTTTTGCAAATGCAATGTTTTCTTAACACTTTCCCTTCGGTCTTCTTGTACTAATAAATAATGATGTAATAGTTCTACACGTATTTTGTATTTGTTTACTTATATTATACTGTGCTTGAATTTTCTTATGAATTATATGTAATAAATTGCAATATTTATCTTATTAAATATTTAATTAAAACTCAAATATTACTTTCATTGCAAATAATTGTAGACAAGAATAACTTTATTATTTTAAAATATTTTGAATAAGTATTCTATCTTCATTTGTTTAAAGAGAAATTAAGTCACCATTTTGGTGGGGCAAAAAGCCGAAAATATTGACGGATAACAAATGGTTTTCAACTTGCAATTTGTTTGTGACTTGCTTGAAAAAATTCTATTAATTAATTGCTCCATTGATTATTTGAGAGACAAAAATAATTGAAGATGAAATTAAAGGGAAATTAACTTGGGATTGTATATTGTTATCCATCTTATATATATATATATATATATATATATATATATATCAAACCTCGGGCTTTTCCATTAATATATTTGGTTACATCTTCAATAAGTTTTTATAATTTATTTAATTATATGTATTTAGTAAAATGATATTTTTTTTTATGCATATACAGCATTAGGTTGAGTTGATCTATTATAAAAAATAAAATATATAACAATATTATATAAAATTATAAAAATAAAAAGCATATAGTCTTAAAAAAATGGAGATGAGAATATAATTTTTTTTTTATTATTACTTTTTATTAAAGTTGATAAATCACGTCAAGAGTGTGCACATGTGTCGCCTCCTCAGAAAGAATATAAACACTTAACTTGATGTTAATAAATAAAAAAATTAATGACTATCAAACTATTTTTTAGTGTAAAGTGTTGAATGGTATGAAAGAAATTCAAAATTGATGAATAAAAATGTGACACATGCTACCAAATATTATAGCATATGTATTTGCCACATAAAGTAGAATTAGTTGGTACCTATGAACATATACATATAAATAATAAATAAAATTTCTTTATACGTAATTTTTTTTAAACACTAATAATAATAATAATTATATAATTAAAAAATATCTTATTGATGTGACTATATAAGTTTGGTGCTAAAATAAGGATAAAATAAAAAAAATTATTAAGATTCAAATTACGGCCGCCCAAAGAACAAGACCAAAATGAAGACGACGTTGAAGTCTAGACTTGTTTATTATTATTATTATTATTATTATTATTATTATTATTATTATTATCTAATAAAATTTAGTCCCAAATGGCTGCGTGAAACGCGTGCATGCATGTAATTAATAATTAATTATTTAATTATTTTTGAAAATTTCCTTTAAAGAGTCTTGAATGATGATAAGGACCATGGTGTGACATTACTTCAATTTTACACCAAAATCAAATATTCAAAAGGTTTCTTTGGACTTGAAGACTAGACTAGAGAGGTGACAAATCAATTAACCTAGTTTTAATAATTTCCACTTATTTTGAAATTAATAAATAGGAAAAAATATTAAATTAACAAATAGGAACAATCCATGTAAATTAATATGTAATTTTTTATTTTTATTAAAATTTAATTTAATTGATTGATTAATTGTTAAATACTACTACCTTAATCAAAGTTATAAGGGCTCGTCGGATTAATTTTTTACTAAGTTATTAAATTTTGGCTCATTTTTACTTTGATTATTGAACTTCAATTTATATCAATTTCGTCACTCAGTTTTTTAATTTGATTTCATCGGGCAATAAATCAAGGATTTCAACTCCCAATTGATTACATGTTTGTCTCAAAATTTGAGACAACCCTCTCATGACACATTATTAAGCCTATTAGAAGTGTTCATATCATTGAAAAAGAGTTACATCATTCATTTGGGGGCTAAAATCCTTTGATTGATTACCTAGTGAAATCAAATTAAAGTTGAGTGATCAAATTTATACAAATTGAGATTTGATGATCAAAGTGAAAATGAGCAAAAATTTAATGACCTACTAAAAAATTTACCCGCAATAGATGATTTATTTAATATATATACAAATAAAGAAAAATTATATTTAAATTATATGATTTTAAATATTTACTTTTATATTTCAATCCACGTCCAAGTTACAAGTATTTTCCACAGTATATTTAAGGCAACTTTAATTGTTAGACTATTTTAGAATTTGATCCATTAAACTCTTATCCATTAAACTATCTCGCATAATAGTTATATTATAAAATAGGACCCACAATCAACCCATTAAACTCATACTTATTAAATTATCTCTAATACTATAATTATATAATAAATATCAAATATTATTAATTAAATAATAAAAATATATTAAAAAAATATATACTTCAAAATAAATAATTAAAATATATGATAATAATAAATTATTCTATTAATTTGAAAAAATTGAATTAAAAAAAATTTATTTAAGGGAAAGGGTCCCATCACTTTTTAATTTAAAACATAAAAAAGTGGATGGGACACACCCATCATGCATCTTCCACTGAACAAGAATTGCTTATATATATAATTTTTTATTAAACTAAATATTTATCGGTGATTAATTTAAAATAATACTTTAAATTTTTTTTTAGTATGTTATTTTAAATTTTATTTAATTTTTATATTTATATTTGAGAGACCATGACATTATCAAATTTGAATTTTAGATTTATATTAAATTTATAATTAAATTGAAAAAAATAAATATTGTAAAATAAATAAATAAAATAATGTCATAATAATGTAAGTGTGTAACTAATATTTTTCCTAGAGTTTAATGATAGTTTGATGATATCACTTAAGCCATCTCCAACCCAATACTCTATATTTAGCGCTTCAGTACTTAAAAATACAATTTCTACCGTGAAAGTTTCTCCAACCATCATCTTTATTTTTAACTCTAAAATAGAATATTCTAAGAATATTCTTTTTATTTCACAATTTATATATTCATACTATCCACAAATTTAATTATCTTTAAATATTTTTCACTTTTAACCATTGAATTATTTAATTTAATGAATTTATAATTCACAAATTATTTTTTTAAATTTGATGTCTTTATTAATTAAAAAATATAAAATTAAATTATTACTTATTAATTTAATAAAATTATAAAGTTATAAATATAAATTGTAAAGAAATAAAACTAAAATTTAAAAAGAATTAAAAAATAGAAAATCAAAACCGAAAATCAAAATAGAAATAAAAAATAAAATAAAAAATATAAATTTTAAAAATTAAAAGAAAAATTAAAAACTAAATTAAAAAAATAATTAAAAACAGAAAATGAAAACCGAAAATAAAAAAAATAAAATAATAAAATAAAAATTATAAATTTAAAAAAATTAAAGCAAAATTAAAAACCAAAAATTATTAAAAAAACTGAAAATTAAAACTGAAATTGAAAACATAAATAAAAAATAAAATTAAAATTAAAATAACGTGGCTACAGTGGCGCGCAATATCTTGCGTGCCACTGTAGCCAACTTTTATTTTGGCACAGAAAATGACACTTGGTTGGAGATTTTTTGCCAAATCCAACCCAAAGCGTCAAATGTGACGCTGAGTTGGAGATGCTCTTAAAATATTCTTTTTTGTTTTTATAGATATTTGCTTTCTTCCGATCGTCAATTGTATTAGTCAACCATTGGATAGTCCAATGGTATGACATAAGGGGGAGGTCATTGGTTCAAATCTCTCCCCCAACAGTACTGTTCATACACTGTTCATCCGGAATTCCTATAGTATTCTCATACTGTACATATACTGTACATCCGGGTTCTATTACTGTTTAGTAATGTTTATATTCATAAAAAAAGCGACTTTGTCGTCTATTATTCAAAAATTTGACTGTGGTTTATCCACATTTATCACAAAAAAAATTTGTATTAAAAACATTCTAATATTATTTTTATTACTTTTGTGATATGTTATGTAAATTTGAATTTATAGACATGTATTTAAACATTATATTGTAATGGATTCTAAATTATTATTATTATTATTATTATTTAATTCAGTAATTTGAATAACAGGTAAGCAAATATCCTGCATATATACTTATACCCTGAAGAGTAAGGGTATGATTTTTTTTTTCTTTTAAGAGTACAAGTAAAGGTATGTGTATAAAGTAAAAATTATGGGTATGGATAAAGATTTTAATATACTTTACTCATATCCTACCTATTATCATCTCTATTAAATTTTGGATTTTTGAAAAGGTATGCAAACAAAACAACGAAAATATGAATTGCATGCTTCCTTTGCACTGTAAGTTCCAAACTTGATTAATTAAGAATCAAATGTCTTAATTGATGGAGACATCAATGTGAAAAGCCAAGACTAAAGACTTTAGAACATGTGGGTGTGTGTGTGTGTGCTCTTTTTTTAAGTCATTCCATAAACTTGTTATTTACCCACAGATTCTAAATCAATTCTCATAAAAGTACTGAGAACCATAAAAAAGAGTTTATCTTTTTTAGAATATATATATATATATATTATTTGTATATTTGTATATATATATATATATACACACAAATATACAAATATACAAAGGCGCTTATCACCCTTTAAAAAAAATAAAAAAAATATACAAAATTAAATCAATTGCTTAGATTACTCAATCTTTTGTTATTTGGACCAACCTCAATTAATATGTTTTTTTCATTCTAATTAACTTTAAGCCAAATCTTGAATTTCTTTCTTTTTTTTATTTTACTTATCATTTTTAAATGTTCAATTATTATTACCATAAATTTTTTTTTTTTGCTTTTTTGCCTTTTCCACTCATTACTCCTAATTAATTATAAGTGAAAAAAAATTCAAAAGTGATTGAGATGGCTTGGAAAAGATGGTTTAAGTGATGAAGATGCTTTGAAATGGGAACTTGTTTTTTATGTGCAACATAATGTATAGAATTTTCAGCATTTAAACTTGACTTGACTTGATTCATATATTATATTCCTTTGTGTGGGCTCTAGTTCTAGAAAGAGTGTGATTTACTTAGATTAATTTTTTTTACAAAAATTCATAGTTACCGTCTTAATTTATTTAATCTAATTTTTATTTTCAATGCTTAAAATGTTATTTTATTAAATTTCTAATTTTTCTGAACTAATAAAATAATTTTTAGTTGATTGATTGATTTATTTATTTATTAAATTGAGAAGATTATTCATCACTGTTGACTAAGAGTCAAATCATATTATTCTACAGAGACTTAGAGTCAAATCTTATTATTTTACTATTGACTATTATTTTTTTTCATATGTCACATATATGATATAAGCATGTGTATGTCACTCCAAAATGATAGGAATGTAACCATTATTTTTTATGAAATTTGTGAACAATATCAAAGTATTTTTCTTTCTAGAAAACTAAAAGCGAGGACTTCATTTGTTTTTTTCTTTTAGTCTTTGCCATGCTCAAAGACTTTGATTTTTAATTTGAATGAAAGTATAGATCTTATGTAACTTGATGTTGTCACAAATATGCCATCTATTATATCTCTTTATAAAATTAATTTATTTAAAATAATATTAAATTTGAGTTTAATTTTCAAATACTAATATTGGAAAAGAAGACTTCACAAAGAAAATTTTGCAAATGGTATTAATCTGTGTGGTTTATCCACTTTTTCAAAAAAATAAAAATAAAAATAAAAAAATTTTGCATATGAATTGCTTAAGAGAAAAGTATGAAGAATAAAAAAACCACATAATTTAATCATGTTAATTGTGGACGGTGCATTATTTCAATTAAAAAAAAAATACGGACTTGACTTAATTGAGACCTTATTGCGCATTTTAATAGTCTTATTATCCTCAAGGACCTCAACTCATAGGTAAAGACCGTTCAAATGCTAGTCTTTGTTTATAGTCTCATGTTTATCTTCATTTACTTATTATTTTTCTTTATTAATCCAATATTTTACTCCAAAACACACACACACACACACACACACAAATATATATATTCTCCCTAACTACAAGCATGATTTGTTTACCTAAAACAACTATAATAAAAGACTTGCTCTCTTAATTTTTATGTATATATGTATAGACTCCCAATTAAATAACAAAGCAATGTAGTCATCTGATTTAAATTTTAAGATTGTTTGTTTGAGTAGCAAAACTTACAACACAATCACTTTAAGAATATATATCATTTTAATTTAATTTGTTGCATGGATTGTGACAAAGAAGTCAATAGATTGTTATCTACTATCAAACAAGATTGAAGGCTTGTTGCTTAAAAACTTAGGGCCTATTTGTTTTGAGAATTTTTGTTTTTAAGAAAATTCATTTTTATTTTTATTTTTATAAAATATTTTTCATGTTTGTTTTTTTGTTTTAACAAAAATATGTTTGTTAGAGTTGATTAACATAACAAGTTTTAAAATAAAATTTGAAAATGTGTTTGTTGTAAAATCGTGAAACATTTTTTCTTTTATTCATTGTGATGATAATAATAAAAAAAGATAAATTTATTGTTTTTTAGTCATTGCTATAATAATAGAATAATTAATATATCTTTATTGTACACATAAGATTAACTATGATAATTGTATATGTACATATAAGATACTAACTACTTAGCCATACATGTAATTTTTTTATATTATATAATTATTATATGTTTTTTAAATATATGTAGTACTTATTTAAATAAGGATTTTAAAAAATATATAATGATAAGATCCAAATATTTTAGTTAATATAAAACAACATATAATTCAAAATTTTGATGTAAGTTATGATAAGATTTATAAAAATAAAAATCTTTTGTTTGCACTATTATAAATAGATAAAGAATATTTAAAATATATGGGAAATTATACCACCAACATATTAATGTCTATATATAGGAAAATTTTTCACTCTATTTGGGCCAGAAAGTGAAAAAAGAAACAAAATGGGCCTTACATTCACTATTATAAGTGGCTTGGGCTGGATGGATGGGCCCAATTTATAGGTTTAGTTAGAACTCTGGTTTTATTTTTTATTTTTTGGGTGGTTTCAATATATAGCAAGTGAAATAAATATTACTTTTATATTGTTAATATAAATAAATTTTCTTCATGTATTAAAAATTTGTGATGCTTAATATAAATAAAGTTTTTATTATAAAAATATTTTGAATATTATTATTTAAAATAATTATTATAATTAAATCTATGTGTGGGGTGGCTTGTTCATATTATTAAAAAAAAAAATATTGTTTTACTACCGGCACAATATCCGGACGGTAGTGCCACTGTTTTCCATACGAAAGATTCAGAGTTCAACTTCCTTCTACTAAGAGCAGAGCCAGGGGTTAGCAAAGGGGGCCATGGCCCTCCTCGCTCCATCCCTTTGTGCATATATATAAATATATATAAGATATTATTTATTTATGGGGGACTTACCCTGCTCGCCTCGCCTCTCTAAAAATTTGCATATATATATATATATATATATATATATATATATATATATATATATACCCCTATATATTAATATATACATATAATTTAAAAATTTCTCACTTTATAAATAAAAGTAATAAAATTATATTCACTCAATAATGACAGTTATGCATTTTGATTAAACTTATGAATTAATGAACTAAAAATAGTGAAAATTTTTATGTTTTTATCTCAACTTTTGTAAAAGAGGAGAGGGGTGGGGCGAGTGCAAAAATTCGGGGGCGGTTATGGCAAGTTGGGGTGGCCCCTCCCGGCCCGCCCCGCCCCGCCCCATTGCCATCCCTAGAGACTGGGGCTCCTAATACTGATCACTCTTCTAATCTCTAATCAATCAATAATGGTTTGGAATTGATTAAACTAAAGAAATATAAAGAAGAAAGATGAAAGGACAGGTGGACAAGGGTTGAGTTGTGACAACAATGAGAAGAAATTACTCCGGACTAATTCCCAAATGCATTAGTGCACTGATTTTCTTCCAATGACTATCATATACATTTTACGGTTCTTACGTGTGCTCACTAGCAATGTCATATCTATGACTCTCAAATACGTCAAGTTTTGAAAGAGAATTCATGACTCCCTCTTCCAATCAAAATCTCCTCAAATGTGCTCCAAGGAACTTCTTCGGTGGCTAAGTTTCACTCCTCAATGTACCATGAATTAAGCCTTAATCTCCCTAGAAAATGTGGTGAAGATTGCACATGGGCTCCTTCGATGTTCTGAAAGTGGAGAGGAAAACCCTGGCCAAGAAGATTTCCTAAAAGTCCAGATCCAGAGCTTAAAAAGCACTTTTCAGGCCAGCACGGTTTAAGCATGGGCTTGCTTAGGCCATGCTTTTAACGGGAATTCGGTAGAAAATGGTTAGGTTGGCTCAGCCCGTACTCCCCAGAATCACGCCCGTGAATGGAGCATAGAAATCATGCTTCAGCTGTTTGGAGGAGCCTTTGAAATCCAGTGAAAAGCACGAGGAAAGAGCACGGGCGTGCTTAGTTTGTGCTCCCCTTGGAACACAGTCGTGCTTGCATTGTTGCTCAACCCTCTTGAAACCAGTAATAAGCACGACCAATAAGCACAACATGCGTGCTTAGCTTGAACACTTAGAAATCGATGTTCTTTTGCCGATTTTTGCTTCGAAACTTCTTCTGTTGTTCTAAAGCCTGTCATTTTGCGCAACAACATTATAATACCTAGAATAGCACCGAAATAGATACAAATAATACTAAATGACAAGAAAAATATTAATTGGAGGTAAACAAAATACGATATAAAATGCACTCATCACCTATTCTTTATAAATTTATATATAAAATTATATTGTTTGATCCTTACTCTTTACAAATTTAAATATATGTAATATAAAAATTCTATTTGTAGAAAATATTTATAAAAATTATTATTTTGATCCCTCCTCATTTTTTCTCACTTGTCCCCCTCCTAAAAAATAATTCTTAACTATGCTTCTGACATGGTTGAGAATTTAATGTGTGTTTTGGGAAGAGTGGTGTTAACTTCTCCACATTGTGAAAAAAAACAATGGGTAAAGGTGTCATAATCCTAGGTGGTTATTATAGTTATTATGATTAATTATTTAATTTAATAATTTTTATAATTAAAGGAAAATAAGTAATTTCCTCTCACTTCTCTCTCATTCATCCCCAATCCCCCAATAATATTGGCCCCGAGTATACATCAAGGTAAGGAATGATATATGAGAATGAGATCAAGGTTAGGAATGATATATGAGAATAATAATCAAATATTGAAATATCTGATAACATGTACTATAAATTTTGTTGAGTGTGTTTTAAATTTTTTGGTAATACTATTATATTATTTGAACTAGCTTGAAATTATTATTTTTTTTTAAATTTTGGGATATATGAAAATTTAGTTACATTAGTTAATATAAATTTAATTCTTTCTCTATACTCTTAATATATATAAGATATATATATATATATATATACAAAAGTCTGCTAGCATGCGGATGTACCATGTATATTTTATGTGGGATTCTTCTCCTTCTCGACCTCTTTTATTAATCTTCATTATTGTGGGTTTAATTACAAACAAATTGAGGTATGCCTTTTTTCCATTTATACCCCGACAAGACCTATTGATTGTTTATACATACTTATGATTCCTTGTTACCCAAACATGGACATACATGTGAAAATGATTGTTTTCAAAGGGATACTAGCAATTATAAACTTTTACAAGAGTATATATGAGACCTTCAATTGTAGATGTTTTATATGTAATAAATAAATAGCTCACCCATTTAATCACATATTATTATTTTATAGTAGAACATGAATGCAAGATAAGTATCATAACTTTTTTAAAAGTAAGAAATAGAATGTCAAAAAGTCTAAGAAACAATGAAAGTTTAATACAAACAAGCATATTAATCATATATATATATAAAGAAAAAATTCAAACAATTTCATACTCCGAGCTTTTTATCTTTGGATGACCACTAATGACGGTCACTAATGTTTCTGAATAAAAAATTTAAAAATTATAAATTAAAATAAATTACAGAATAACTGACTTTTTCAGTGTGCACTGACTTTTTCAGCGTGCATTAACTTTTTCAGCATGCGTCTTTATCAGTTCTTTAGCTGCAATAAATCAGTTAAGGCCCCGTGACCGGCAGTAGCTATGATCTTATTCGATTATAGAGCTTTGATACAATAAAAAAAGTAAATAAATAAAATACTGACGATTTCTTCGATTATTTATATATTTTTATTATTTAATAAATTTACTACTTATATAAATGCAAATGCACTTCTTGGTGAGTGTGCATGAGGCCAAGCGTGCTAACAAAGCACAAATTTAAGAGTGATACATAGAAAGGAAAGCATGCATGCAATATCTAGTAATTGATTCTTAGGTACCGTCATAACTTAATTAGGGTATGTTTTCCATGCTTTGTGTTGTAGGTGGTCCATATAAAGAAGGTCATCAAGAAGTAAGCTCTTCCAACAACTTGGAAATTAAATAGAAATATGGTTTTAATTTATGGTGCTAAAGTGGTCCTTGCTTTGGAGTACTACGTTTGGATGGAATCATGCCTCAAAATGGAACTTGTAGTCTTAAGACAACCTGCCACATTTGGTTTGCTTTAATATGTTTCACTTTTTTATATATGTTTTATGTGTTTATATAAATATTTTTTTTTTTCCTTTCACTTTGGAAGGCTAGTAAGCATGCAAATAAGTCATAACTACCACCACCATAACTACTATTATTTAGGGTGTGCAGTATTTGCCTCAAGCCAAATAATTAACTTGATTAATCCCACCTGGTTTATATAGTTTATTTAGTTTGATTTAAAATTGAAGGCAGATGTAAAGGGGGTTTTTCTAATGTTTTAAATTTTCAATTAAGTTTGAGATTTTATAAATTGTAACATTCACTGTGCTAATAGAACTTGAACACACACAGTGTCTTCATTTCCCATATCATTTGATTTTAGTTGGATTTATCATATAGTAGTACAACTTAAAATTTTAGTTTACTTTAAATAAATTAAATAAATCAAACTATCTGAACCTCATATTTAACGAAAGTTACAAATAACAAAAATTTATTTACTATGTAATAAATATGATTATGTATGTTTATTATATTAGTGCATTTAATTATCGAGGGATAAATATAATCGAGTCAGGTTAAAACCTAAACGGGATCTATTAGACTAAACCTATAGCTTATAAATAATCGATTGTTAGTAAAATTCAAATCTATAGTTAATTTAGATACATCTTATTGAGCTAACTAACATAGGGTTGATCACTTGATCTATAGGCAACCAACCATGTTCTATATAATTATTTATTCCCTTCCAAAGGCAAAGGGTTGTCATTGCTTTAATCAAAGAATAGTGATATCCAAATCACAGGCATGCTATATATTTTGACTTTGAGACAAGAGCTACCAAAGTTCTAGTCATATAAATAATCATCTGAAATCTTATTAAATTACATGGTCCTTTCATTGTATCTCCTATCCCATATATTCCTAAGCATGCAAGATGGATAAAAACAAAGCATGCTAACCAATGCCTTCTTTTATTAATAAAAAAACAAACAAATAAATAAATAAACATCTAATCTAAAGTTCATGATACCTAACCTCACTTAATTATGGACATATAATTCCTAACCAATGCTAGGTGTTGGATGATGGTGCTTTACGAATAGTGGGGTACACATGCATCATGCACCATATATCTTCAATGCTTCATCATCATCATCATCACTATTTAATTATCTCCTTTTCTCGCTTCAATCTTCATCTTTGATTTATGAAGTCTCATACTAATTATTCTCTTAAATAATTATATATATGTATATATCTTATGTTGCATATTTGCTTCATGTAGAATCTATCTTGTATTCATATAATTACTCGTTCTTGATAAATATTTTGTCCCGTTTAATATATTGCTTGATCGCTCCATAAATTATTGCAAAATTCCATTCATATTCTTTTCTTAATAATGCCAATGCCACATTTAAACTTTTTATTTCACCACATAATTATTCATAAATTATATGCGATTCTTTCCATCATACATGACATGATAAATGATAATCGCTTGCATTAAATCCTTATTAAACTAAAATAAAAATGGAAAGAAGGAACAAAATAATAAAATAAAAATAAAAATATTCCAATTATATCCAATTAGGAATGGATGAATAAGAACAAAACCAACTATTCAAACAAACCGAAAACAGTGAAATTAAGATAAGAAAAAGAAAAGGACCATTTTGATTCTATTAGAGAATTCCCTTATATACACAAATCAAAAGAACAATGGATCTATGATGTTATACATCTCTCATTTTGGGCTGAGAAAAGTGCAAGTTGCTCAAAAAGATGTTCCCATGCCCCATGTTTAGTGGTCCATCAAAGCATCACAAATTCCTTTCTACCCCCACCAAAAAACAACAACAAAACATCACATTATTTATTTATATAATATGCAAATGGGTGCAATTAGTGAGCATCATGTATAAAAATATATATGTATGTGTATATTATCTCAGAAAAACAAGCAGCTTTATTAAGGGAGGACCACAGAATCTGAATAAACACTTCATCCAATGTTCAAATTTATTCAACCATTTGATAGTACACAAGGCTTGCTCTCTTGTATGATCATATGTCCTTGTTTTTGTTTTTTTATAAACATTATTAGACATTAAGCATATATGCATGTCTAGGATATAGATCCCTTTCTAATTTTGATATAAACACTAATAATACTAACAATTAATGCTACATCTAAAATTAATATCCACATAATTATAAACATTATTAGACATTAATCATATATATATATATGTATATATAATTCTCTTGATCACCCTAGCTCTTAAAATAAAAGTGAAATTAAGGGAAAAAATAAAAATTATTTTGTGTAGTAGTTTCATGTTCTTTCATGCTTGCAAGAGAGACACATATATAATATAGACACTAATACTAACTTGATGCTACATCTGAAATATTCAGTTAATTTTTGTGTCTATATATATATTTTTTTTTTTTGAAGGGGAAAAATAAAGGTTATTTTGTGTAGTAGCTAGTTTCATGTTGTTTCAATATTTATATATACATGTGAAGGAAAAAGATATATATAGTGAAAGAGAAAGAAAAAGAAAGAAAGAGAGGTACGAGCCCAATCATCTGAAAACAGAGTCCGGAAATCCAACCGTGTGGTGTGTCCACTCAATTCCCCATGCATTTCCCTCTTTTTGTTTACCACATCCACCGACCCACATTTTTATATATATATATATATATTATATATACATATAATAATATTAAAAATAACAAATAGTACAACCATATATATATATCTATATATTAGATAAATATAAAGTGATGTTTGTTTATCTTTGTATTCTCTAGTAGCGTGACAAGTTGACACGTAGAAAACATGATAGAAGAGAGAGAGAAAAAAGAAGAGATAGATCAAGGGTGCTTGTCTTTCTCTTTCACTTTCTCACTAGTTTAAGAAACCCTAGAGATGCAGCACAAACACACACTTACACATTGATAGAGATGATAGGGTTTGCATCACTGCTCCATTCTGCAACCCTTGTTTTCTTGCTTTAATGAGAGAAACACAAGTTGACAACTTGTTTCTGAATACTCAAAGATAACAACAGATCTGATACATCAACTTCTCTCTCTCTTTCTCTTTCTCTTTCTCTTTCTCTCTTTCTCTTTATCTTTCTTTATTTTTATTTTTTATTTTTTGTTATCTTTGCTGCTTTGCTTTGTTGTGTGATGAAGAGAGGTTTGGAAGGGTGACAGAAGAGAGTGAGCACACAGCAGGCGTTTGATGGCATAGAGAAGCGTGTGCCATCCCCCGTTGCGTGCTCATTTCTCTTCTTGTCAGCTCTCTCTTTCTCTCTTTCTTTGTCTCATGATCAACCCCAAGCTTAGCTTTGTTCAGTATATATCATTTATCCTTTCAGATCTTTCTTTTTTCTTTCTTTGATTTGTCCTTTCATCCTCTCACTCTCTCTTTCTCTTTCTCTCTTTCTTTCTCATCTCATTGCAAACATATATGGTAACTTTGCTTTATATATATGTCTATATCTGTATGTGTTATGTGCTTCATTGTTTGTTGTTTTTCTTTGTTTTACTTGTTGGGTTTAATTGTTTTGAAACATCTCAAGACAGAGAGAGAGAGAGAGAAAAGGGAGAGAGATCCGGTGGAGGAGGAGGAGGAGGAGCGTGACTTTTGAGATGGAGTTGGGAAGTGCAATGGATTGGGACAGGCGTTGCCATCTCCATTCTCTATGGATTCAAAGGACTTCTCTGTTGACTGCTTCTCTCTCTTAATTAGTACTCTTTCTCTTTCTTACTTTCTTTCTTCTTGTGATTTGCTTCTTCTTCTTGTTCTTGTTCTTGTTCTTGTTCTTCACTAGAGCTTTCAAACCTTTTGTATGTTCTTGTGGTATTCTTAATTTCTTGTGTCTTTTTCACTTTGATGATCATATATAAAGGTTCAAGAGAGTTCTCTTTTTTTCTTGTCAAACTCCACCCTTTGTGAGAGTGCTTCTTGTTGTTCTTCTTGCTCTTGTTCTTCTTCTTAATTAGAGCTTTCAAACCATTTTCATGTTCTTTTGGTGTTCTTAATTTCTTGTCTTTTTCACTTTGTTGATCATAAAAATTCAAGTGAGTATTCTTTCTTTCTTCTCAAACTCCACTCTTTGTGATTTGCTTCTTCTTCTTCTTCTTTTTACTTGAGCTTACAAACCTTCTTTTGTTGTTGTTGTGATGTTCTTAATATCTAGTCTTTTTTTACTTTGATGATCATAAAAGTTCAAGAGAGTTTTCTTTCTTAATTTCTTCTCAAACTCCACTCTTTGTGATTTGCTTGTTGTTGTTGTTCTTCTTCTTCTTCACTAAAGTTTTCAAAACCTTTTTATGTTCTTGTGGTGTTCTTTCTTGTCTTTTTCACTTTGATTATCATAAAGGTTCAAGAGAGTTCAACAATTCCTCTTCTTTATTATCTCTAGATCTCATCTTTAATTAAACAAGGTTTGTTTTCATAACTACATCTCTTATAAGTTTCAATAGATCAAACTTTCTTTTTTATCATCTCATGGATTTAATAAATATACACTCTTATTCTTAATTTAGTGATGATTTCAGCTCAAAGAAAGCTCTATATATGTGTGATCTCTCTTGAGGCCGTGACTCATCTTATGAGGTATGTGAAATCTTTTTAACAACTCTTGATCTATTTAACAAAACATATTCCCATCTTGTAATTTGATTGAATCAAACAAGTTAATTTGGTATTATTGCATATCTTGCCCAAGAGTACTTAATTTTGAAGAGAAATCAAGGAACAAGTCTTACTTTAGATATCCTTTAAGGAAGAGAAATCATCAAGTTAAATGCTTCATTGAAAGTAATATTGTCTAGTTTTGTATATATAACTAGTGATTTACAAGTGAATGTTCAAGTGTTTAATTACTTGGTCATTATGAAGATCTTGGTTTAGTGCTTGTAATTGAGTTGGTTAACCTAAAACAAACCGAAGAGATTACCCATAAACAGAAACATATATATGTATATAAATATGTCAATGATTTGGTATTTCCAAAGAAAAATTGATAAAAAGATATAAACCCTAGTGATTTCGGTGAGACTATATTAATTTTCACCATTGAATTGCAGAAAGAAAGTTGCATTTCCATTTGTCAAGATAAGAATCAAGATAGAAACTAATTGTAAGTGTATTAGTATCAATTTCTTTTCTCTTAATTAATTTCTTGTAATTTTAAACATTGTGAAATAAGATGATTTCACTTAATTAAAACTATCAGCTCATAAATAAAAGAAGTCAAGAATTGCACTTGGTTAATTTAACTTACAGTAATTTGGTTCGAAATATTGTAACACATCATCATATTGTTGTGAATTTCAGACATGAAGAACATCATTCGAAAAATTATTTTGAAAGAGCAATGCATATATATATATATATGCAGAAAGATATAGATAGATATATTGGTGATCAACATTGGTTTAATTAGATGATTAAAACTAATATCATGTTGCTCTAACATCATGTTAGTTGAAGTCGATAAAAACTAAAACCTTAGCTTTATAATTAAGGATATACTTCGATGAGATGCGAGAAAACTAAAGCTAGATTGAAATCAAGTATGTTGATGTTTGTTTTCTATCGAAATATGGTTGAATTAGTTGGAACATTATTCATGTGCGTATCACTTTCAGTAACTTGTTTTTAGCTATCATGTTGACACCTTTGAATCAATTAAAGATGCAGAATCATTCACTATCATTCACTGTGACTTTTTGCATCAAGATTTCTACTAAAGTAGAAGTCATTTTCTTCAATGTAATCTGATCTATATAACATGTGATTTCTTGCAGCTAAATTCTTTCTAACTGACATTCATTAATGTTAATTATATATAGTACCTCTTAATTTCCTTAATAAGATTGCACTTCTCTATCAATTTCATATATACTCCCCTTAATTAGGTGACAATAATGTATACCATTTGCATAATCAATTGCACTTCACCATTTCATATTGATTTTTTGCCTCTTTGTTGTTGTTGTTGTTGTTCATTTGACAGATGTTTGCTTTTGAAGAACTTAATGTGAAACAAAAAACTGTGTCACAACTTCATTGATGATTTTTCTTCATTTCTTTGAATGGAATGCATCCTTTTATTTTGTAAGTACACTTCTAACCAGTAAGTACTATCTTTGTTTTGCTACATACTTAATTATTAATGTGTCAATAAATTCTAGTGTTTATATATATATATATGTGTGTGTGTGTGTGTGTGACTTGTTTCTTTTGTTAGAGAAGAAGTTAATTGGTGATTTGAAAGTTTAACTTGTTAAGATGCTCTTGGATATGAATCAAGGAAAACAATACGAAGAATTTTAATTGTAGAACTTGATAGCTAGGTGAGAGTAAAACATGGGTTGATGAACTTCCGAACACTTTCATGTGTTTAGTTCATGGAAGTGATCATGAAAGTGTGAAATCGAAACAATTTTTCTTGGTTATCTTTATATATATATATATATATATATATATATATAATTACTACTATAACAAATCGAGCATCTCTTATTGTGCATAGAAGTAATTGAAATAAATGCATTCTAAATCTTGTCCAAAAATTAATGATTTGGTTTTATAGTTATTTACATCTTTGAATGGAATGCATTGTAGTACTTGTTTTATAAAGATATATAAAGGTTGTATTTTAGTTTGCTAAATTGAACTTTATGAACTTAATTGTTCTTTTTTTTTTTCAACTTTCTTCAGTCTTTAATTTTCGTCGATGCAAATGATGAAATAAACATCATATAATTTCTTTTTATTTATTTATTTTTTTAATCTTGAAGTTTCCGACATTATTAATCATTGTATCATTTATCTTTGCTATTGCACTAGTGATTACTGTTTTTTATTTTAGTTCAATTGTTATCAAAGTGATCAAATATAAGTTTCTTATTATCGTTGTAATTATTCGGTTTACTTGCTTGATATCTTATTAACTTCAAGAAATAGCAGCTTCAACATCAAATTTTTTTCATAATTTTCACATGATTTAATTTATTTTTAAAAAAATGAATAAATCACAATATTATTACAAAATAAAAGAGTACAGAAAAAAAAAATAAGACAAATGTCCACTGAAAGGGGATTCAGAAAAGAGAAAAAAAAACATTGTAAAACGCTAAAATAAAAATAGGCAACATGCTAATCATTGGGTCTGAAATCTATGGTCCAGTTCAACATCAGGCCGACTCATAGGTAAGGTAAATGAAACAATTGTTTTAAGCCAATTTTTTTTTTAAGGCCCCATATTTAGATTTTTTTTAATATTAATTTTAAAAACTCAAAATTTTGAAGGACACCCACTAATTATTGTAATCTAAAAATATTTTAATTTAATATTTAGTTAATGTTATTTAATCTTAGTTAATTTTTAAAATTTAAAATAATATCATAAAATATTAAATATTTTCATTTTAATGCTTATATAGTCTCATATCTTTTCTAACTAACTTTTCAAAATTTTATTTTGATCTTCTTGTTTTTTTTCATGCATTTGTTTCTCTAAAATTAATATAATATTTATTTCTTTTAATTATAAATAAAAGCTTTTATGGTTTTTATATTGTTATATTTTTTTTTACATTGTTTAGTTTTATTTATAAATTTTAAATATATTTCTACATCACAAACATCTCAGTATTTATTAAAATTTTATTATATAAATTATATGGTTTTATTCTAAAATTTTATTTTAGACCTCTAGTTAACTTGAGCCATCCCGGCCTGTTCAACATCTAATGGTTCAAGACTCCAACTTCTATGTTTTACATGAGTTACTAACATCCAAAAGAGAGAAATATGTGCTGATTTAATTTATGGATTATGGTTCAAGTCGTTATGTAGTAAATGGTGATAGATTACAAAATTTTGTTTGAATTTTCATTTGCTTCTACTTATATAATAAGGCCAATCAAAGATAAAAGACAGTCTAGTTAAGTGATCAAAATTCCAATATCAATGGTTCATGTAGTACTAAGACTTGTAATGGTAGTCCTTATGTCTTGCAGTAATAATTAAAAGCTAGTCAAAAGAAAATTTATGTATTTGTCGTGCTTGTTTTTATACTGATAAATTCCAGTGGACTAAAAAACATTATTCATATTAGTATTGGACTAGGCTAATGGATAAGTCATTCGCTTTCATGCAAGCTATCGGATATTCAAATTTCATCTAATGCACGGTAAAAAATCACTATGTACAAATGGTGAGGGTCCTTTTATGTCTAGGGTGTGATAGAGTCTTCGGTGTGGGTGGGAGGAGGTTTGCAATCTAATTCCCATGTCATCCTGTGAAATACACAACAGAAGTTCAACTTTCAACTGTGTGCACGTCCTTGACTATTGTGCTTATCGCATTTGTGAAATAAATAACATATAACACATGTTGAAAGAATTTTATTTTTATTTTTTAATATCAATAAGTTGAAAGGATTTTTTTTTTAATGTCAATAATTTGATTATTTCGCTCTTGTATTTTCTAAAAAAGACAGACTTCTGAGAGTTGTTTCATTTTCACTATGCAAAAATAGCTATACGAATAATATGCTTTTGAAAATAAGCATTTAATTTTAAATGTAAAATTTTCATAAAATATATTTTGTAAGATAAATATAATAAATATTTTTTTGGAGAAAAAAAAAATTGTTAGTCATACTTTCATTTGTATTATAATTACATGATTTTTTTTATTGGTTTATTGTGATTTTAAGATGAAAAGTTGTAGAAATTTAAATATTAAAATAAACTATATCACGAATTTTTTTCAGAGACTTATATAGCTATATATATATATATAAATATATGATTATATATCTGTAATATAACATCCTTAGACTTAAAGATCAAATTTAAACATCCTAAATTCCCTAGGCGCTAATGAAAGTGGAGGAAAATAACATATGGGAAAAAAATCACAATTTATTAACCATTTATTGAAAGAAAAAAAAAACCAAAAAGTTTACTAACAGTGAAACTACATGAAAAAAAAAACTAAAAAGACACAATAAAACTACATGGAAAAAAAACTACGTTATATTTAGTCAGTGATTATTTTATATATTTATTTTTTTAATTTGATTTTTTTTTTAATAGGTCGTGTGCAGCCATTGGATTCATGAGATGTGTCTCAGGGGCTGTATGTGCTTGGGGACACATCCATAAGATGTGAGCTTATGGCCTCGTTTGAATTGGCTTTTGAAAAACCAGAAGTGTTTTTTTATAAGTTAAGCACTTCTAGGTTTCAAAAATGTTGTTTGTATTAGTTTTTTTCGAAAAAGCAGGTAGGTGAAAAACATTTTTCAAAAGCTAGTTATGACCAGTTTATGAAAAAAAACTGTTTTTTTCTTATTTTTACAGCTTCTACTTTTACATAAAAGCTAATCCAAACAGAAAATACAAAAAGTGTTTAACTTACTCTGTAAAAGCACTTTTTTTCATAAGCACTTCTATTAAACTAAAAAAAACACTTTTTTGATAAGCCAATCCAAACAAGACCTATATATATATATATATATATATCAAAATACTTATATAATCAGTTATAATTAATCATTAATATTGATTTTTTAAACTTTTAACTAAAAATGAATGCACCATACATATTGCAATGAGAGAGAAAACTATAATTTATTTAAAAAAATGGTTTTTTTATAATTATTGACAGTCAATTGGCGTATTTACGAAATAACTTGTGAAACAGAGAAATTAATTTAATTGAAAATTAAACTTAATTATAAAATGTATAAGTCAAATCCATTTAATATCTTTATTAAAAAAATTATTGAAAGTTTATATTTTATACATAATTAATATGTTTAAAAGTTTTTCAAAAATATATCTATTTACATATTTATTACATAAATATATACATTAAACAAACATGCCAAAGAGATTATATATATATATATATATATATATTCAATTTTTTTAAATCTGATATGATTAAGATACATCTAAATCATTTATCTTGAGTGTGACATTTTAATTTTTAACATGGTTTAGACATAATTACTCTAATTAAAAATGTTAAAACATAATAAATAACAATGAATTATAAATAAGTCCACGTATGAGTGATCGCCCACTTATCCAACAAAACTATGTTCACATGCTAAATATTTATATTCCAACAAATCAATGATTTGTATCCACATATACCTTTATTTGTTCCATGCTTCTCAAGTACCAAACACTTTTTTCTTTTTTTCTTTTTTTCAATAATATACTAGGTACGCCACATATCATGAGCGTGTGTACTATCGAGAATTCCTGACAAATTTAGTATTAAATTACAAATATACTCCCATAGTTGACAGATTTTTTGAGGTACCACTACATCTGGTATGTTTTGAACTCTAAACAATAAAAATTTCTATAAAACACTTGTTGCAGTGAGATCAGTACCACTGAACCAAAAATTCTTTAGTACTGATCACCTTCGACATATTGTATAAATTTAATGTCTTGTAACATAATCTTCAAAAAAAAATTTCAACTGCAGATATAAACAATTTGTAGTGTGGGAATGTACAAAAATCAATTCTTCTTCTTCATGCTTGAGACATACTCATTGCATGAACACACTCAAAGTATTACAAGACTTTCTCTTCAAGTCATTGATGCCAATGAGCAAAAAAGAAAGTTACTTTTCATATTACTTATATATCTATTCTTTATAAAAAAAGTTTCCATCAATGATATGCACCCCTTTTTTTTTTTTCAAACACATGCATCCCTACATATATCCTTTTACATTTTTTTTTACCCCCATGTAAAAGTGTTGAAATTTAATGCATATATGTTTTAAAATTCTAATGAAGTACAGTAAAACACAACTTTCTTTGCTTTTTTTCACTTTTTTTCAAACATGTTAAAAGTATATGATCCAATCAATGACAACACAACTTTATAAATTTTTTGTACCTAAAAATTATGGTATAAAAATTTTATATACAACCCCAAAAAATAAAACTATTTTCTCAATAAAAAATTGACCGAATTATCATTAACATATTTGATCTCAATAAAACATAATAAAAATTGTGTAGTCTATCATTTATCATGTACTGTATTGCTTGTGCTGCTATAATTTACAAACTAAACGAATCCTAACACTAATATTGTTTAATATATATAATTATATATATATATATATATATAAGAGAAGTTTCTAATGAGAACATGAAGAAGGATCCATTGTTTTTTAAGCAAGAAATCATGTGATGATGGAAAAAACAAAGATAAATAGACAAGGACATCCAACATGATTCCATGGAGGCACACCAACCAAGCCCATTTGGAAGAGAAAGAAAATAAAAAACTATTGGATTAGTTGGTCACCATGAATGGGTCTCATCAATCAATTAAATAAATAAAAAAAAAAAAGAACGTGTAATGCATTGACAATGTCTGTAGAATTCAGGCACAAACACAAATGGAGGAGTTGGTAGAGAGCATTCAAAGCAACCATTCATGGTGGTTTTGACTTTTGACTTCCTTCTTCAAAGTGGAATTGGTGTGATCTCTCAGTGAAGAATGTTTTATAACTTTAATTAATGATGTAAAATTAGTGAAGTAATTAACCTGCAGATAAAACAGTGTTTCTGATTCAAATGTGTAGTGTGTATGTATCAATGTTACTGAATCTGCAGAAAAACAAGCAATTCCAAGAATTTCATATTCAAATATGTGTGTATTGCAGGTTCAATAATAGAAATTGATATGATATGAAATACTGCAAAAACTTAGTGATACCATTAAAAACAATTACTGCATTTTAGATTACAGTGACACAATAGAGAATCTGCAGAAACACAAGTGAACAAGAGAGTTTCAGATTCAAGTAGTTGTCACTGTTACAATATACAATTCAATGTTCAGGAATACTCGGCTCGATGTCCTTCAGGAGTCCTACAATTTGCTGCATCGATGGTCGTTTGGAGGGTAAGTCGGCAGTACATAGATAAGCAATCCTCAATGCTTCCTCCATTTGCTTCTCCAATCCCGTATCCCTGATCTTCGGGTCGATTGCTTTGTTTGCCTGGTTCTTTCTCACTAATGCTCTTGCCCATGCCACCAAACTGCTTTCCTTCTCGTCTGGATACTCATCGCCTAGAGGCTTCTTTCCAGTCATTAGCTCAAGCAAAACAACACCGAATCCATATACATCAGACTTTGAAGTTGCAGAACAAGTATCTGAATTAGTGAACTCCGGCGGAGTATACCCCGGAGACCCATGAGCGAGCTCTTCCTCCAAGCTGCTACCAACAACCTTTGCCAAACCGAAATCAGATAATCTTGGTTCCAATGCCGAGTCGAGATAAATACTGCTAGCCTTCACGTCTTTGTGAATTACTTGAGGGAAGCATCCGTGATGAAGAAAAGCCAATGCTCGTGCCGTGCCTAATGCAATCTTATGTCTGAACCTCCACGTCGTTAGTCCTTCATTCGTGAAGCTCCGAACACCATCATTATCATCCTCCCATGTATCTGCATTCCACTCCTCGGCAGCTCCCACTCCTAAGGGTAAGTCATGAAGCAAATGCTGCAGGTTGCCATTCTCCATATACTCATATATCGCGATTCTTTGATCCCCGGCCAAGCAGTAACCAGTCAAAGGTACGAGATTCGCGTGTTTGATCCTGCCAAGCTTCTCAAGCTCGGTTGCAGCTTCTTGTTCTGTTAACACTGATCCATGAACTAAAATCTTCACGGCAACATGAATTCCTCCAGGCAGAAATCCTCTGTATACTGGCCCAAACCTCCCTTCAGCTAACAATGTCCCCCGATCAAAATGTGACGTTGCGGCCAAGAGGTCTGCAAATGTGAAGTTCAACAGTGGCTTCTCAAATATAACAACAGGCACTGATGTTGCTTGTTTGACATCGGCAACCCAAGTTGTTGAATCTGCCTGAAAAGAAAATGGCCCCGAAATATTCTGGTCCTCATGGTACGAGAGTTGCTTGGCTGCCCATGATCTGGTTCGTCTTCGACAAGCAAATGCAAGGCACACCAATCCAACCAGTAAGAAGAAAGCCGATAGAGACACAACTAAGACCAGTTTCAGACCCTTATGATTCACTTGCTTTCTTCTGATAATATCTGGGTTGGCTGCGATCGGACAATTGTTTTGTGATCCAATGAATGCAGTGTTGAGCACTTGATGAGAAAATTTTACATCACAGAGAGTGAGGTTGTTGTATGAGAAATTGAAGTACAACATCTGGACTAAGTTTTGTAGCAATGGCATTGGAATTTCACCAGTGAGATTGTTCATGGACACATCCAAAACATTCAAGTTTCTAGACCTTAAATCGGGGATTCGACCAACTAAATGATTCTGTGAAAGGTCTAATGTCTTCAATGTATACAATTTGGATACATCAGCCGGAATTCGACCAATGAGACTAGTTCTCGACAAGTTTAGATACTCGAGACTAGAGAGGTTTCCGATTGACGGAAAACTCTGATGAGAAAATCTATTGAATGCAAGATTCAGATATTTCAAAGCTTGCGCTTGCCCTAAATCTTTGAAAAACTCACCACTCAGTTGGTTTCGAGACAAATCAAGATGAATCAATGACGATGAAATGAAGCTGGAAGAATTCATAGGATTATAATTTACCTCAGAAATGTGGCCTTGAAGCTGGTTATTACTGAGGTCTATAAACTGCAAAGATTGCTGAAAAACTCCGCGGACTGAACCTTGAAACAAATTGTTTGAAAGATTCAGATATAACAGTGACTGGAGCCCTGAAAAATTGGGTATTCTGCCATGAATCTCATTCCCAGAAAGATCCAATCTTTGGAGTTTCTTGAATGCATTGCCAAATTCATCAGGAACTGTGCCATTGATTGAATTCAATGAGAGATTGATAGTAACCAGAGACTTACAGCCAAGAAATTCAGCAGGAAAACTCCCATGGAATATATTTCCACTCAGATTGACAATTTGCAAGCTCGAAAGAGATCCAAGAGAGGTCGGAAGCTCACCAGAGAAGGCATTGTAGGAAAGGTCTAAGCTTTCCAACATGCCAAAGTTGGCAATGTTGTTAGGAAGGGAGCCATTGATCCTGTTTGAAGAGAAGTTGAGCTTTATGAGAGAACTCCCAATGCCCCAAAAGTCAGAAGACAAGCTTGTGATGCCATTGTTGCTAAGATCCAATATTTGGAGCTTAGTGAGCTTGCCAATGGTGTTCTCAGGCATAGAACCTGAAAGGCCAATTCCAGAAGCCACAAATTGAGTGATTCTCTCTTGTTTGGCATCACAAACAACACCTTTCCATGAACAAACAGAAGAAGATGAAGCTTGGGTGAAAATAGACACCATGACACCCATTTTTTCCAGGAAATCAGAGACATAGAATCCATCAGTGTTTGGCTTCTGCTGCTGCTGCTGCTGCTGAGAAGCCAAGCAATTGAAGGAAAAAAGCAAGAAGAATACAAAGCAAACACTGATTCCACAACCCATGCTGTGCTTCAAAGCTTGTTCCACTTCACATAAAAACACTCCATTTGAAGCTTAGAACGAAACGAAAGATGGACGATAACAACAAGTGTTCAAATAGTAAGAACAAACTAAAAGATGAGACCTTTTCCTTCTCTATTTGAAGAACAAGAAGTCAACTTGGGATATCAATAGAAGTTGAAACACAACAAGGACTCACTCAGTGGATGAAAAAGACTCCATTTGAGGCATGGAACAAAGACAAAAATGAGATTTTTTTCTCTCTATAAAAAGCACAAGAACTCACCTTGGGAAATCAACGGAAGTTGAAGCAGAACAACAAGGACACAAATGGTGAAAAGACTCCAATTTTAGGCATAGAACAAAGACAAAGATGAGATTTTTTTCTTCTCCTCTGAAGAAGGAGAAGAAGAAGAAGAGGAACTCAAGCTGGGATATGAATGGAAGGTGAGGGAAAACAAGGATGAAGAAGGTGGTGAAGATCCATTAATGCTGGTGTGAATTTCACCGCAGTGCTGTTGGTGGTGGAATTTATTGGTGCAGTAATTGGTGAATTTTTTGGGATTTTAATTTATATATATATATATATATATATATTTATAATTATTTTTAATTAATTATTAATCTCTCTGAAGAAAATATTAAAAGGAATAAGAAAAAAATATTAAGAGGAATAATTTTTAATTTTCAATTATTAATTATTAATTATTAATCCAAAGTGGAGGCCCATCTACTGAGGTACCTATGAATTTCTGTGATTCGTGCACAAGGGTTTGAGAGTGATACTTTGTCACTGGAAGTGAACAGAAAAAGAAACCATTATCCAGATGGAACGAAGAGCGGGATATTTGGCTCAACCACCTCACTCATTTAAAAAAAATTATTTTTAAATTTTCAAGATGAAGTTACCAAGTTAAAAAAAAAATAAAAAAATTAGAGGACTATTCTACAACTATTAGATGCAGTTTAGAGTTTTTGCGACTTTCTTTAAAGATTGTAGATGTGATGGTCACCGGAGATACGGTGACTACACAGAACTCCCGCTAATCATCTAGTGTGTTTTGACATATTGTGAAATTTTTTTATTTTTATTAGTCAAGTTTTTATTTTTGTTTGTAGTGAATCTCTGATGATTTTTTTTTTCTTATGTGTTTTGATTCTTGATTCATGGTCACTCAATCTTTTTTTTCATAATAAAAATAATTTATTTATTTTTAAAAAATTAATAAATTGCATGACATATTATTTGATATTTGTTACATTATTAGTCATAAAATAAACCATGGACAGTATAATATATTTTGAAACCATTATAAATTTCACCACAAGACAATTTACCATAATTTTAAAGTATAATAATCATTTTTATTATTTTTTTTACAAAATAAATATACGTAAAAAAAAAAAAAGACTTGAAAATTATGATGGTTGTCGGATCCGTATTTAGATCCAAAAGCCCGAAACCTTAACCGGGTCGGGTTTGAACTATCGGATCCGATTAAGATCCGAAAGTTAGCATGGAAAATTATACCGGCCGGTTTGGTCCCCGCCTTCTGTTGAGTCTTTTCTAATTAATATTTTTTTTTGTTTTCTTATGATTTGTTTTCATATAAGCCCCTTTATAAACAGGTAATTGCCTGAGTTGTCACTGTTTTCATAATATTTGTATTTTTTTACTTTTACAATTACACCCTGCAACAACCAAAAATTACACATTACTTTGATGATGTTTGTTTTCATTCATTTTAAAAATTGATATACATACACACACGCTAGGATAATAAATTATTAAACATACTCGTTTAAATATACCCAACGTTGTTTTTTACTTGTTCCATTTTAAAGTTTTTTTTTTACTTTTTTTTAAATGAAAAATGATAAGAGTTATTTATATCAAGGTGTGCGCATGAACTGAGAATTAATGGTCCAACCGCACACTCTCAACCGAGGGCGAGGGGTTTAGGATGCGAGGCTGAACCCACAACCAGTGGCTGTTACCATTATGCTTTCAATGAGTCTTAAATTCTAGACCTTTTGATTGTCTCACTTTCGTTTTTTGCAATAAAGCCAAATACCGCTGAACTGTAAGCTCTTTTAGTCTTCGTTCTTTTTTACTTGTCCATTTATAAAATTTGTAAAGTATCTGTTAAGTCTGATAATGTAGGATTGGCATTATATGACAAGCCAAGTGGTGACATGGCAAGAAGATGATGACGTGGCATGTGATGACTCATCAAAGGTAAAGATGACTAGGATGATGATGTGGCAAAGGATATTATCATGACATTTAATGGAGATCAAGGTGGAGATTTGATTAAGATCTATATTGAAGATTTTATAGATATTTCTTTCAATACAATCATGTGATGATAAACTATTTTTGGAAAGTGCATCAAGACTATAGGATCTTTTCTAGAAAGGCAAGTTTTATTTTTGATATGATTATCTATCCTTGGTAAGATCCGGGATGATTATTCATATCTTTGATAGAGCTCCTTTTTAGAAAGATCTATTTGAAGAGAGAGGAATATTCTATTATTGGCAAGAGTTCAAGATCATAAAGATTATGTGAAGCTATTAGGAGACACAAGTTAAACTTGGTATGAAGCTATTTGAAGACACAAAGATTTAGTTTGGTGTGAAGCTATTTGAAGACACAAACTAAATAAGGTAAAGACATACCAAGGAGATCATCAAGACCATATTTAGCTTCACTAATTGAAAAAAGATCCAAGGGCTATCTATGGGCGGAACTATTCATGGAGACTAGTCATATGAGGAGATTGATTGAAGATTGCATGTGATATGATTAGAGATTTAGAGATCCAAGCATGGATGATTGAAGATCATGCTTGAAGATATTGAAGACTAAACTTGGATGAAGACAAGATCAAGTTTAGTAACAATATTTCCATGAGTCAAACGAAGATCATTTGGAAGACCAAACTTGGGCCAAGTTTGGAAAGAAAGATCGGGAGATCTTCGGTGGCTATCTTTGGTGAGATGGTCATGTGTGCCTTGGTGGGCACGCCCCTCGGGAGAGGGAGACCTTCTGAAGTGATGTGAGGAAGGAAGCAGCTGCAAGCAGGAGTAGCTCGGGTCGAGTCAACTGCTACGAGGCGGACTGAAAGAACCGGGAGGTTGAAGGTCGCAGATTCGGGTGCATCTGGCTAGAACTCAGTCATGTTCAGTAAGGTGGGCCATGTTGCAACTGGGTGTTGCAACATCTAACTTTGGAAAGTGTCCAAGTTAGGAAGCCGCGAAGAATTCTAAAAGAGGTAACTTTGTAGGCGTCGGTGCGTCTATATAAGACATCCTGCTCGAAGATTTAGGATTGGCGCCAACAAGTGAGAGACTCTTCGGTGAGAGTTGAGTGTGTGGCCGTCGGACAATCTTGAGAGGATATTCTTTGTATTGAGAGAGTGAGTGAGTGTTGTACTCCTTGTTCCTATACCTCTTTTAGTGGATTGTTTCTCCGGGCCTGGCCCCCTAGATGTAGGCAAGGTTGTGCCGAACTGGGTTACCAATTTGCTTGTCTCCTTTATCTTGCTTTGATTGTGTGTGAGTGTTTAATCTTTGAGTGAGTTTTTGAGTGAACTTAACACATCACACCCCCTCCGGAACCATCAGTATCAATTTTTTTTTCAAATTTATTCTTTATATTTAATGTACTTTTACAACTTCTAATAAAGTATTTTCAACTATATATTTTTAAAAGTTTATTTAAAAAAATAAATTTGGAAAATTAATACAATTTTTTATAAAATTAAAATTGTTAACTAATTTCAACCGATTTTTTTAATGTGAATTAAGTAAAATGGACAAGTAATATATATATATGACCAAGGTTGTCAGACCCGGCCCGGGCAATGACCCGGCTAAGCCCAGGGGTCAGGGGTCAATGGGTTCAACCGGGTCGAACCGGGGTTGAACCGGGGTCAATAATTAAATATAAAAAAATATTATAATAATTAATAATAAGCAAATATAATATTAAATCCATAATTATATTATAAAAACCTACTCAAATTTGATATTTAAATTGATAAATGACCTTTATATACTGATGAGAGCTTTTCTAATTTTGTCATTTATTTTTACATTTTTTTAAATATTTACAAATTTAATATATTAATATATAATTATCAAACTTCTCTCGGTGTTATTTATTTATTTGTTTGTTTATTGGTTGATTTTTGTTAAAATAAATAAGAAATTTAATTCACTAATTCTTATATCTCAATTGAGTTTTTTTATTTTTGTTTTAAATTTTTCTTATATTTTTTTATTTAATTAGAATACTTTAATTTTTATATTTTTTTATAATAAAATTACACTCATTTATTGTTTTATTTTTTCTTAATAAATTAAATTTTTTTAGAAAAGTATTTACATAATACATTAATATATTTTTATTTTTTTAAATGTTAATTTTTTTGTTGGTATATATATTGTAATTCTATTTATTGATTATAAATTATAAATTAATATTAATAAATATACACGATTTTTGTGGTTTTTTTAATGAGAAAAATAATAATAAATTATTAAATATTGTAAAAAAATTAAACATTGTGACCCGATTGACCCGGCCGGGTCAACCGGTTCCCGGTTGAACCGCCCGGGTCACCGGGTTAACACCGGATTTTTTAATACCCGGGTCAATGGGGTATACCCGGGCCGGCCACATGGCCGGTTCCCGGTTTTTCCGGTTGAACCGGCCGGGCCGGTCCGGGTCTAACAACATTGTATATGACAATATATAACATGCGCCCCTGACTTAAAGTTTTATTAGAAAACAAACAGATACAGGAGGTATGTCAATTACTATGATTGACCTTATAGATTTATTAACACACGGCCACATAAGATAACAAAAAGTCTGTAAATAAAAATACAAATCCGGGGTCTATAGTATTGTAAACAATATCTAACATGAAATTAATGTATGCTATAATCATGACCGCAGGATTTCGAACTCGTAGTTACTAATGCACATTGCACATTCAAGTGCCTTCAGCACCCGACTAACCAAGTGTTGGCTCTAGGGTTAAATATCTCAATTTAATAGAATCAATTCCCAATCTAATCCAATCTAATCAATCTATTTCTTGCTCCCAATGGACCACCATTCCACGAATAAAATTTTAGTATTTGTAACATAGTTTATAAAAAATAAACTCATTATAAATTTTTAAGAATTATTTTATTATTATTAATAATTTTCCCTTTCCACATTATTCTTTTGAAGGACCATTAAAATATGGGAAAATTACTGTTCACCCCTCGTAATTTTCAAAACTTCCCAAAAACCCCCTCCTACTTTTACACACCCCGGACAGCCCTTCCGTTAGTGTTTAACTTCCCTTTTACCCCCTACCGTTCACTTTAAATGGGTCCATGTTGTGAAATCCCATTTTTGGCCTTGAAAATGGTGGGAAAGGAAAGCGCCAAATAACATCATGTTCAACCTTTTGAAGGGCTTTTTGCTTGGTTTCTGATAGACAATGCCAAGGAGTTGCATTACATCTTGTTGTTCTCCTCATTATCATACCCGAAATATATAAATCGGTTTCTCAAACAGAAAATGAAATTGATTTCCATCGGATTGGTCGAGTGCACTTCATCTTCAAAATGAGTGTGAGTCGATTTTATTGTCGAGGGCACATCATGTGCCATTGTCAGTCTTCTCGTTTATGGTTGTAAAGTTGTATTACGACGAGAAGAACTATTGTTTAAATAATGTTTAACTATTTGCTATTATCCGTTTAAATATATTAGTAATATGTTTAATAATTGTCATATCCAGTTTAATACTTGCCATCTCCGGTTTAACATTATCTTTACATGTATAACTATTAATATTAACGTGTAAATTATCAAAGTCTCTGCGTAAAAGCGGAGATCTTTTTCGTTTGATCCGAATTGTTGGCGGTGGCGCAGGGCGGTGGCTAAGGTTATGGTATCCCGTGCATAAGAATTAATGCCGTCATACATTCGAAGGTAGAGATCATTGTTGAGGACAGCCGAAATCTTCGTGTTGGTCGTTGTGTCAATGATCGTTACAAAGTGATCGACCAGTGCAGAAACTCTGTGGATCTCGCCATCAGAACTTGTTCATGTCGAAGGTGGCAAGTTTATGGTATCCCTTGCAAAACACGCTTGCGTGACAATAATGCAGACGGACACCAGCGTACATCGATTTATTAGCGGGTACTTCAGCGTCGACAATTACAAAGCTGGCGTACAAGGAAGCTATATTCCCCATACCCGACGATGACGGGCCTTGGGACGGAAATCGTGAGCTTCGTTCTGAGCACTTTGTGACGAGAAGGCGACTGGGCGGCCTAGAGCGAAAAGAGGATCGAGTCAGCGTTTGATGTCCGCGAGTTACATTGCGGCCATTGCCGTGGATCCGGTCACGATCGTGAGATCTTCTGATGAAAGCGTCAGCCGACTAGGCATTGTAAATAAGCCAGGCGATGACGGGGAAACATTGTATATTGATGGGCGACTTTCTATATTTAAACTCTTACTCTTCTGACGAATTGAATGTATTTAAAGCGAGACGTTGTTATTTTAAAGCGGATCTGCTGTAATTTGGAACATTTCAGCTGATGTTTTAAAGCGATATATAGTATATTTAAACAATGAAAGTGAAATGTACACAATTAGAACGTAAATTAAACAATGAAATGAAAGCCGAATGGAATTTAACACGCTTTTACAATTCAAAACAAACAAAATTTACATTAAGATATACAAGTCATGCTCTTGAACACGAAAACAATGAATTAAATTTGTCCAGTTTACGTTCGAAAAACAAAATTGACATTCGGATATACGGGACATGTTCTTTAAAAACAAAATTTAACCCAGCTTGTGACGACCCCCTTTGATCGTGAATGGCCAGTGCCCTCCCTCCTTAAGTATCGCGGGTAACATACCTTGTCTGAGGTAAGGAGCGATGCATCTGCGGTGGCCGTAACTTCTCACTCCCAAAGTAATTGCTCGATAAACCGCATAGCGTGAGCCAGCGCGATCGGCGCTTCCTTGTTTTTAGGCGTGGGGTTTTCTATGTCGATGCGAGTGGGTACTTTCGTCATGCCCGACTCGCTGAACTCCATGATCGACACAAATGTCGAATAGATTCCATTGTCGAGATATCGCAAGTCGAGATTAGAATACCGATTTAAATACCAAAGCAGATATTAATCGGGACATAATTAAAGAACTTACCATGTCAGCGTCCTTATCGTACCGGAATGAAGAATAATGCACGTATTCTTGTTTATCATTGTTCGGAGACGACGACATGGAAGTGGCCATTCATGATTATCGGGAGGATGACAATTTGAACTTCATGCGAGTTTCTGTGCGAGCATCCCGATCATAGCCATAGGTGTGTCGTATGCGTCGTCACGCTTTGGCATAAGCAGTATAGCGATACGGTGATGGAGGGCGCTTCTTGTAAGGATATGGCTCTTTGCTCGGCGACTTTTGTATTATGCATCTGAGCGTCCATCACATCATCGATGACCGTCTCCTTCCCCTCAGCGGCGTGTATAATTTGTCGGCGTGTGGTGTGACAGCGTCGTTCTTCCACGGGGCGAGTCTTGAGGTTAAAGCGATATGAGATATAATAAGACCATATTGTAAATATTTAAATGATATTATCAATTGTTACATGATATTATATATAATTAAGCGTTAAGTAGACAAATTAAATGATAACATAAAAGGTATTAAACACTATTAGGTAATAGTTAAACACTATAATAAAAACCTTTAAACAATATCATAAAAACTTTACACTTACCGATCCATAGGCGGTTGAGGAAGATCCTCATCGACTCACTGCTCGTATTTGTTAAAACGACTCGAGCCAGACCCATTTCTTCTTCTTGAATAAAAAGCTTTTACGGTCAGTCGGTCGATTTTTGATTGGCCTTAATCATCTCTCTCGTTGCTCGGTCGGGGTCTTGATGACATCTTCCTTCGATGCGGGGGACGATGGCGGCGAGCATCAACTGCAGAACACGTCCTTACATGGTTGTTCTTGTTGTGGGATTGTATGCAGCTCCCGATCTTGAGACGGCGGCGACGGCATCAGCCATGAACACATCCTTACATGGTTCTTGTTGTGGTGGGATTGTGTCTGCTTGGGCTGCTGCATCTTGTCGGCCGCGACGCGGCCAGCAGCAGCGGATTCGACGATCTTCTCAGCCAGTGGCCATGACAGCGAGCATCATTTGGAGACACACCCTTAACTTGTTCTTCATCTTCAGGGATTGTGTCCATCTTTGATGCCGCTGATCTTAGCGGCCGGTTCCACCGGGTCGAGGATTTCATCGAGAAGAAGTCGGCGACCTTCTCAGCGAGCGAGCGGCCACATCGTCTATGATGTCCTTCTCAACAACGACGATCGACCGCCGATGGTGTTGCTATTGTTCATCGTCGACTCGCGGTGAAAGACGAGGCGATATTGTTCTCCTCTTTTTCGTAAGTCTCTTGAATGTGGCCGCCTTGGAATGACCTTCCCGATGATGTCGTCGTCGTCGAATTCCGAGCGCCTCGTTCGTCCGGGTGCTCGAGTTCTTTCGAGGGATGGCGCGGCCGATTTGTGAAACGTCCCTTCCGGCGCCTCAACACGAGCGACAAGCGAGAAACTTGATCGTCAATATCGGCGTGCACTATCTCGAGTTCGCGGTGACATCTTCGCCTAATGTCAGCGGTGGAAAATTGACCGGTCGGAGATGCTGCCCGTGGTCGAAGTCGCCCTGATCGGAGGGCTATCGTTGTCGTGGTAGGGGGTTGTTGCGATCTGCGGGGTAGGGGAGGGGCTTCTCGGCGTCGAGGAATGCGTGCTGGCGTGGTGGGGTGGAAGTAGGGAGAGCAGGCGTTCGTGGCACGCGATAGAGGCTGCCCTCTCGTCCACGCCTTGAGCGAGTGGTTCGGGAGCGATGGCATCCATCCAGTCGGTTGGCCCCTGACAAATATTTCTTCTTGACGTCGCGGAACCATTTCGGAAACTAACATATGTAAACCCAGAACAATTTCGGTGAAATCATTCATTTTTAAACTATAAAAAAACTATATTTAAACATAGTGTTTATATATTTAAGCGTTATATAATATAATTAAAGCGGTGAACAAAAATATTTAAACCCGGTATGAATAAGTTTTTAAAGCGGTAAATACTAAAGTTAAGCGCTAAATAAAATGTTTAAACATTAAAGACTTATGTTAAACATTGTCCATGATTTATTACCTCTTTTCCATCGAGCGATGACAAGCTCGTTTCTCACATCGCTTGCTTCGGGTAAGTACTTTCACGTAGCAAGCATCCTTGGGATCTTCGCAGAAACGGACTTTTCTTCCCCGTTCGGTCACTCGTAAAAACCAGGGACGTAAGCGTGACCGAAGCAACCCTTAATGTATCTGTGTTGGTCTTCTTCCCGTAGCGATCTATCTTGCGCTCGGGCGGTCGCTGTGGAATATCCTCCATAAGCCACTGCATGCGTCGCTAGCGCCCGTGCGTATCGCCCCATGGGTCGGTAGATCATCGGCGTAATCAACGATCCGAGTTCGAGACCAGAGCATGATGTATTTGGGAAGAGGACTGTCCCTATGAGGTACACCAGTCGAGTTTGACAAAAATTATCTTCTTCTCCCCTCCGTCGAACAAGTTGCACTGGAGTGCTCTTGATGGAGTCTCGTGTCTCTCATAGGGTCTTTGATAGATACCGCCCTTGACGCGACCGGTTTTCTTCTTACGAAAGACCAGCTGCGTCGCCATCGCATGACGACCAAGAACGAGGGTCACATCTTGAGGTCCGAAACTCGGCGAGGCTTTCCCCGATCCCGAATTTATTGAGTGCGACCATCGTACTTTGCTGCAAAAAGAGAATCAAGAAGGGCCCTCTCTTGGTATATAGCTTCCAAACTTTCGATGAGCAGCTGCAAGCGGTGTCCTTCGAATAATCTCCCGGTTTCAGCGGTCAGTGTTATCTTTCAATTCGACTAAGGTCTCCTGACCAGGTGTCAAATAGCATCGCCCATTAACTAGGTTGACCGCCCGTAATCACAAGCTGCTGACAATAACAACACATTCGACATACGCAGTATTGACAAAAAGTTTAGCGGAAATATAAGGTTTTAAGCGGTAAACTCTCGGTTATTAAAGCGGAGATATAACATGTTAAAGCAGAGACCCATTTTTTTAAAGCAGAGGCGAGAATACTTAAACAAAGACAACAAATTTTAAAGCTGTAACATCTCATTTCTTAAACGTCAACCTCCTTTTCAGAAAGCTGCAACCATATCAAACGAAAAGGGGAAATGTATATTATAAATATTACACAAATCATAACAATCAAAAAAACTATTTCGATGAGTGTATACATCTGAAAATGCAAAACAAAACAAAAACCCCACCCGAGAAATCTCCTGCAGACTAACAAAAACCCCAGTAGAAATCCCATCAGAGACTTGATATCTTCCAACAAAAAGCAGGGAGCACAAAACAAAACCGAAAAAAATCTTTCTTTGTAATGAGCAGGTTAACATAAAACCATACTCAATACCTTAGATTGCAGAATCGATGAAATGCAAACTAGTTAGCGAGGGGACTTCTCCTTCGAGATCTCGGGGTGGAAAGGGAAAAGATGATGAAATGCCAATTACGGAGGCTTCGCGGTAGAGACAACTCTGAGACGAGCTGAAATGGAAAAAGTCGAAGGCGTGAGTTGAGAAAAGCAAGTAAGCTGGCTCCGATAAATTCGTCTCTCGGGATTACCCCTACGGAAAAGCCATGACTTCCTCTCAAATCGCCGAGATGGTGCAGGCAGCGACTCCCCACTGCAAGAGCATTTTTCAGTCAAAAATTTGAAACTCACTCCGTTCACATCCGATTCTGAGTTTGGGGTTTGAAAAACATGAGAGTTTAAAAGGAGGGAGATTTTGGAGATTGCAAAACTAACGGGGTGTTTTTGGCAATTTTACAAACTTAAAAGGGTTTTTTTGGCAATTTCCACTTAAAATATCTAAAATTAAAATTATAAACATCACACAAATAATTCTTTTTTTTTTAATATTTTTTTTGAAAAGTCAAAGGATTAAATCAAAGTCCAGAAAAACAATCTCAAGAAAAAAAAATTATAACATTTTAATAGTCCCAAAAAGCGGGACCCACAATTTAAAATTGGGGGCTCGAATCAAATAGCGGGGTCACTTTTTCTGGTGCCGATATAAACCTCCACTCGAATCGAATCAAAACTGATAAACAACGAAGTGGGTCACACATCGGTGCACGATAAGCTTATCCAAACCCCGAAAAGCATCAGATGCTCTCCGACCACCGCCCTTTCCCGAGACCAAATCCCAGCCGTACGATTTTTCCTGATCTCGAGGCTTCATCTGATGGCTCTTGTTCCTCCATCGATCTCCACGACAACCGAATAAAAACCCTAGAAAAAAATCGCTCTTTTGGGTCTTCCTGGAAAACGAAGCTCATCGAAGAAGAAGGAGAAGAAGAAGAAGAGAAGGAAGGGAGAAGAAGAGCTTCGAGAGCAACGATGTCGGACGAGGAGCATCACTTCGAGTCGAAGGCCGACGCCGGAGCATCCAAGACGTATCCTCAGCAGGCCGGAACCATCAGGAAGAACGGCTACATCGTCATCAAGGGCAGGCCCTGCAAGGTATCGTTTGATTCCCTTTTTTTTCTTTTTCTCTCTTGATTTTTTCTTTATTCTTGATTGAATCGGTGTGTTTTCATGTTTCAATTTGATCATCTAATTCTTGGTGATGTTTTCCTCTGTGAGTGATTTGATTGGGTTTTCTGTTTTTAATCTTGGGTTTAGTTTAGGGGTTTGAATTTTATTGCATGAAATTTTTGGGTTATGTGGGATTTGATTGAACATTGAACGTTTTTGGAAAGTTTTAATTGGTCTTAAGGTTTGTTGTAATCTAGAATTTGTGGAATTCTCTTGAATATGGATGGATGAATTAATGAATGAACGAATGAGTTTTAGTGATGATAGGTCTAATGGATTGATTTAAAGTTGCAATTTGATTCTTGAAATTATTAATCTTCAGATTCATTTGGGAGGAATGAATTTATCTGATTTAACTTTTTGTTTGCTTGTTTCTTAAGAATTATAAATTCTACATCTTTTGAAATTAGCTTGTTTGGTTTTTAATATGTATGAACTGTTGAATCATTTGATAGTTTATATGCAGCCAATTTGTAAATTTGATGCACTTATTTATATATATTCATCTCAATTTAGGTGTCCATTATTGTTTATTTAGAAGTAACATGAAGATGTCATGAATTGTAGAGCGTACTAAATATTTGTTATTTGTACTTTCATATGTTTTTAAATTTTCCTCTTCAATTAGCTTTCCATCAGTAACTATCAATTGTGGATGGCTTTTTGGAGATAAGTGCAAATACTAACCCAGTAGCCCTTGACAAGTGCGTGCATGCATTTAGCTAACTTTGTCAGAGTTCAAATGCAGAAATTTGGAACTTATTGTGTATGCATACCTTTTATGGAGAACATATTCTCTATTTCTTTTTGCATTAGCTCAGTGCTTGTGGAGAATATTTTTGTGCTTCCCGTTTGTGAAAGAACCCTAGATATGATAATATTACTTTTACTTGTTTGCATTGACTGCTGATTTGCAATGATTCTGTTTTTAATTGTTTTTTTTTCTAGGTTGTGGAAGTTTCTACCTCCAAGACAGGAAAGCATGGTCATGCTAAGTGCCACTTTGTTGCGATTGATATCTTCACAGCTAAGAAGCTAGAAGATATTGTGCCATCCTCTCATAACTGTGATGTGTGTTACCTTTTGAACAATGTCTCTTCACAATATGGCTTCCCATATTCTAATGGAATATCAAGATTGTTTTTATTGATTTTGTAGGTCCCTCATGTCAACCGTACGGACTACCAGCTCATTGACATTTCTGAAGATGGATTTGTATGTTCATATTTTTATTAGGCAATGCTTGAGGTTTATTGTGGATGGCATTTCTTGAGTATTTTGTTTCTCTGCAGGTTAGTCTCCTGACTGACAGTGGAGGCACAAAGGATGACCTAAGGCTCCCCACTGATGAAAATCTGCTCACTCAGGTAATTACTTTGGGGGATTATGAATCATAGAATAACTTGCACATCCAGTCAATTTTAGAAGTGTTGATTTCTTTTGGGAGCCTTTTGGAGAACAAGATCATGTTTCTTCTGTTTTTAACTGTTATTTTTGGAGACTTGTGTATCAAAGTGGTTGAGAACTTGGAACTATGAACTAGTGAAAGTAATATTAATCATTTGGGTTTTCATTATGGCCGTCCCGTCGTATAACTGTGTTCTTTGAAGTTTGAAGCGGTGAAATTAGATCTAATGATAATTGAGCTCATTGTTTCTTGTTCATTGGTTATTATTTTTATTTTTATTTTGGGGGATCCAGGGGCGGAGGTTTTTTTGTTTGTTTTGAAGGTTGTAAACTTGTAGATACTGATACTAATCTGCAACTGCTTTTAACACATAGCATATACCGTTGTTTATTTTGGTTTTTGGTTATAAGAACGAACCATTACTTTTGAAAGTTTGAACTTTACCTGTAACATTTCACACTATGATCACTTCATGTGTAGCCGAACTAACAAAAAATACCTGTATCTCTGTACATGTGTTTCTTTGGTCCTAATAGGTTTGGTGATTTACAAATGACATGTAATATTTTACATGGATACAAGCATATCATAACTTATAGCTTTTGGAGTACTAGTTGACCAGTTGTCTTGACTAAAATGGAGCATGTATTAACATTTTATTTCAGTGTTGTGCCCTTTTCATGTGTTTTTAGCATTAACTGTAATTTTTTCCTTGATTTATTGGAAATGGTGAATTTACACAATTTCCACAAGGTTGCCTCAACATTTGGGTTGGAAGACTCATTATTCTGTTTATAATCATGTTCCTTGTCCTCAGCCTTGTTACATCTTGGTTATGGTCTTCCACCGCCAAAAGCCTTCCCTTGTCATTCACCGTCATTTAAAACTATATCTTTGATGTTATCGCTATTTACAATATGAATGTAGTCTGATCCATACCCTTTTTTTAATTCTCAGTTTTTAATGGATATTGATACTTTATTTGGGCATCATATTTTTGGGTTTTGTGAAATATCCATTGGAATTCTCATAGGTAACCTCACATAATTTTTCTTCATTTTCGTTTTGTTTGCCTTAATTTATTTTTAAGGATAAGGAAAAGTGGTTGAAATGAAATTCGAATGTTATCTTGAGTCAGTCATGAATCACAGAGTAAACATTACATTTTCCAACACCTGTGTTTATTAGATTGCTTATATTTGTGCTACAGATCAGAGATGGCTTTGGAGAAGGGAAAGATCTGGTTGTCACTGTCATGTCTGCCATGGGAGAGGAGCAGATCTGTGCTTTGAAGGACATCGGCCCCAAGAATTAGAGAGTCACTGCAAGACATAGGTTTTGAAACTCTGTGCAAGTCTTCTAGTTGGTGCTGCTTGAGACCTATGTCTGCTATATGGTGACTCAGGTTATTCAGGTACTTGGTTCTTCATTTGACGAGAGTATATACTGAATCTACGTGACTGAATGGTTATGCCATTATCCCTGGTATTTATTTTATGGTGACTTTTTTACTTTCATTTGTTGTATTGAATGGTTATATGACTCAGGAGAACATATATGTGTCTTAATATTTAATTGTCGTGTTTGTATGTTCTTCAAGTGATTCTTGTTTTGATACTTATCACTATGTCTATTTCTGATGAATTGTCTATTGTGATTTATGATCTTTTATGGAGGTCTATTTTTTCTATCATGTTATTTGCAATATAAGTATTATTTGCACATGATAGTTAGCGATGACGTGATACCTGTATAGGAATGCTAATTGTACTAAAGAATTTCTCAGTATTTACTACTAGAATGATTATTGGTCCTTGAACTTTGATGGTAATCAGTAATCTTGGGATGGCATGTGTGGGATCGAAAATATGCGTCTGGCATCATGAAAAGACACCAGACAATATATCGAAGCACAAATATCATATTTGTTTTGTGTGGGTTCTTTCATTCCTAATAGGGGGCAAGCCCCTATTATTAATTACCCCAGATTTAAAATCTTAGGAACCTCCGATTAAGGGGCAAAAAGTACAAATAAAAGCAAGAAAATTTGCGAATTATGAAATTTGTTATTTTATTATATAAACATATTTATTACATCACTTATATATATATATATATTATATATATCATTTTTTTATTCTTTACTGTCTGTGCTTGTCATCATGCGTTGACGCCATCTGCATATGCCTTGTTGCCATTTTTTTGAGATCTCGTTATTGCTTTCGAGATTCGCCACTGCCTATGTTTTGTCACCACATTGCATGTCCCTCCATCATTTTAAAAAGTCTTTCTCATTACGGCCTTATATATATCGTTTTTTATCTTTCATATATGTTTTTCTAAGAAAAAGAAGTCCGCTGCCGTGAGTTGAACATTCTTGCTATAGCTTCTGATCAAGTAATTTTATTGCCGCTCTGGTATATACCATCAATATTTGATATATTTACCGAACCCCTTTTTTTTTATTGCCATACATTCTATAGTCTTCTTCATGGTTCATATCATTGTAGTCACCATCTTTTCCTTTACTCAATCAGCATAGCCAACATTCATTGTTACTAATCATTTTTATAATCAATTAAACCTCTTGCGAAACTCTATCATATATATATATATATATATATATTCTTATTTATTTTATTTATTTTTATTTATTAGGTAATGTTAGCTACATTCCCAATGTAGATATGCATGTTCCTCATCATTCAACGTGCATGGTAAGTTATTATTTGTTTGTTTTTATTTATTTATTATTTTTTTGTCTTGAGATAACTCAATGTTTATCATCATCATTCTCGTCCCATGCACAAAGGTGGGTCCCGGTTTTTTTATTATTATTTTTTATTATTTTTATACTTTCCATCATTTTTCCATTTCCATGCACGTGAATCTCATCATTCTGGTGAAAATTTTTTATTTCAATTTTTTTTTGTGGGCCTTGCATATATGTCTTTTTTTATAGTGGGCCCTTTTCATTATTATGCACAAATAATGCACGTGAATTATGCATCATATTATATATATATATATATATATATCTATATATATATATATATATTTTGCATACTTCTTATTTTTTTATGCACATATGCATGTTTCTTATTCATTTATTATTATAGTTTTTTTACTTCTCATCCCGTACACATGCATACCTGCACATTTTGTCTTTTTAAGAATCATCACCATCATCATCAGCTAGTAAATTGAGATTTATGAACTGGCTAGAAACTCTTTTAAATAGTGACACCGATTTTTTTTATTATTACTTTTTTTATTTGATTTTGTTTATGGTGTATGAGTGCGTCATCCAAAACCCGTAAACCCAAAATTCTAATTTATTTATTTTATTTTATTTATTAAGATGTGTCAAACTAATGTCAGATCCTTCTGAACAACCACATCATCATCAAGAAATAATATCTTCTCAAGGTATACAAAACCTCAAATGGTTAAGCATAGACAAATATCTTGGATTTTTATACTTGAGATTCTCATGTCAAGCTGAAAGAGATAAAGGGGATGAGTTTTGAAATAATATTCGAAGCACTGAATAATAAGAAGAATTCAATCACTTAAAACTATTGATGTTCTCCACATCAATGGTTGCACATGTTGTCAGAAATCAAGGCAGAACGATGTTTTATATTATGTGTGCTATATAAGAGGTGCTTGGCTTCTCTTCATTGCTTGCATGTGTGTGGAATCATGTCCTTTTAATTCACATTGAGTATAGAGCCTCTTTCAAGCACCAGATTGCAACCTTCCAGCCCAACCAGAAAGTCCCCATCTCGTCACCTGAGGCATTCATCGAACATCCCGGGGCACTGATCGTGTCTTCATACAGAGTCACATAAGCCAGCACAAAACTCTTGGTGATCTCAACATCAAGGTCCGAGAGAATAAAGACGAACCCGTCTCATTCTTCTCAAACGGCGCTGAAGACGAAGAGAAAAAAAAAGCAGCAGCGGCGAGCAACAGGTGATAGAGGTACCACGGCGACGATCGACCTCCGGCGTGATTGACGGCATTATCTCAGCCGTTCAATTACGCCGGCAGCATCAACGGTGAACGCGGCAACCAAAACAGTGTAGCAACGGCGATTAGCTGGTGGCGGCGATTGACATCCGGCGTGATCGACGGCATTATCTCAGCCGTTCAATCACGCCGGCGGCATCAACAGTGAACACGGCGAGCAACAGCACGATTATATATATATATATATATTGATTATGTAAAAGGAGAAAAGGCCTTTTCTTACTTTTCTTCTCTCTTTTCCTTCCTTCTTTCTCTTCCTCCCTGAATCTTTTCAATCTTCCTAATCCCCCTAACCTCTTCAGATCTTTTTTCTTTTAAAAGACCTCTCCTCCTTATCTTAACCCCAGAACCTTCTCCTTCTTATCCTAATCCTAACCCCCTATAAGATCTAGGATAATATCGGATTTTCAATTCATAATTTGAAATTTCAAAAATTTCAATCTTCATTTATTATTTATTTATTATTTTATTTTTATTTTTTTACTTTTATTTATTTGTTATTTATTCATTATTTTTTTTATTATTATTTTTTTTTTTTTTTATCTTTTTTTATCTTTTTTTTTTAATTCATTAACCCAATTTGCCTTGGGATGTGTGTTTGGGTGCCTCGGTATTTGCACTTTCTCAAATCGCCTCGAGATCCATTCTCATGTCACATAAAATTTAGGATTGCCTCAGGATATGTGTTTGGGCTATTCTAAGATTTGAGATTGCCTCGAGATAGGTGTTCTCAGGGGTCGTCTTGTAATAATTAATTTAATTTTTTTTTTTGCATTTATGCCTTGGGATTTGCATCTCAGTCCAAGACAATCAAATAATCAATTAAGATTAGGATTAGGACATTTAAATTTTAATTCTAAATATATCTACGATTAGGATATATTAGAATTTAAATTAAATTGGAATTTGGTTTCCATTAGGACATCGAATTTTATTAGGACATGCTTTATATTATTTATATATAAACAGCATGATAGTAATTTGATAAGATACATCATGTATTATTCATGATTATCGTCTAATGACATCATTTTTAGTCTACCCTGTATATCAATATATGTTGTCTTTTGTTAGAAGATGTGAAACATGGTTTTAGACCAAGCTTGGTGTCACACTGTTGGGCTTGAGTGCGCTGAGCCATAGCCATTAAATGTTTACATGTGGTAGTTTATAAGATAAATAGTTCATGTGCATTCTCTAATGCATGTTGATTTTGGGCAGGTTCCCTTGTGAATGAGATATGTTATGTGGCTCTTTGCTAGCATGTTGATTCTTTGGTTTTTATTTTATATTATTATTTTTCTTTTTAGTGCTTAGTTTTGGAGTTTCATAACCTAGTTATTATTGTTACTAATTCTTTTGTTATTTCATTTTTTAAAAGTATCTTATCTTATTTTTGGAGTTCAAAGTATAGTCTGCTATTCTGTATGGGTTATTGCAACAACTAGTTTTTTTTATTGTACAAAAGACTTGATTTATGTTTTCAAAATTATTTTAGCTCTCCCTTTTTTTTTTGGTTGTTCTGGCCTTTATTTATATATAGAAGTTTCAAGTAGATATGGGTTTAGATTTTCATGTTCAAATTACTTATGGCCATCAACATACAAGTAGATGTTCTGCTAGTTATCAAACAACTTGCTTATATAAAATATGTGAGGTTTTGTTAATGTTCATCATGAGTGTTTTTCCTCCTCAAAATCACCAAGCTTTTAATTGAGTGGGAAAAGTGTGTTTGACAAAGTTAATTTTATAAAAATAGGCAAAATAGGTCCTCATTAGTGACAAGATAATATTTGTAGAATTCTAGAAAAGGAAAAACAAAAACAAAAAGTGTCGTTGATGAATGATGATTGTATTGGGAATTCGGGACCGTGTTGTTATATTGTCCGTGCATGCGCGGTTGAATTGTGTTTGGCATCCTCATTTGTGTGTTTTTTTGGGCCCAATGCACTACTCATTGTTACTCATGATTCATGCCTTTTCTTTCTTATTGTGGTCACTGTTTAAAGCTGAGTATCCTATGATGATGAAACAATTACATGCAGCATATATTTCAATCTCATGCTCCTTTGTTTTTTTATTTTTGTCATGCAGTTTGAATTTATTCCGAAGGAAAAACTTGTTTCATCTGTAGTTTTTAAATCTTCATTAAAATATACTAAGTATTTAAATGTTAAAATTATATATATATATATATATATATATATATATATATTAGTATCAATGATCGGTAATGTTTATGAATCAGTCAATGATTAAAGTTTACTCACTTTTAATTGTTTGATTTTGAGTGGTAAGATAAGTGACGTACCAAGCACCATCTGGAGTTTCTTTTTCTTTCTGTGTTTTTTTTTTTCTCAAATCTTTCTATTGATTCTAAGTTTACCAGGTAACTGATATATGACATTGGGATGAATTTTTACATTTATTTCAGCCATCTTAAAAGAACTTGAAAAACAATGGGGATAAAAACTTAAAATTTGAACAGTCGGTCCTGCAAAATCTAAGTTAAATTTATTTCAACTATAACCTCATCCCAAATCTTTTTTTTTTTTCCTTTAACGCTCTATTTATGCTTCAATCCTAATTTATTTACAATTTATTTTTAATTTATAGATTCCCATCGCTAAATCTCTTACAGGCTTGGCATGCCATACAATAACAGTTATTTTTCGCAACTTTTATTATATTTTTATATGTGAACAATATCTAAATTCATTTATTTAACTTTCATTCTTGTTTTCTAAAATCTTCATTTATTAAATAAATAACTAAAGATCATGCTTTCCATAACCTTGCCTACTCTCACCTTCCTGCTTCTGTTTTTCCATTCTCTTGCACTGTCTGCAATGAATTTTATGCACAGTCACAGACAACCATCATCATCATCATTTTCTTCCCCTCTTCACCGATATAAATAAGAAATTTAGCCGTAGATCTCAGTAGCACTACCCTTCACCAAGTTCAATACATGTTACAATTTTTTTTTTTCTTTAGAAACCATTTTGCAGTGAAATGCTCAAACCATTAACAGCCTTTGACAGTTCCAAATCGATGACTTCAATCCCTGCCTCGGCCTTTCGAAGATTGACTGCAGCATCCAGCTCGGCGGAGACTGCAGGTATTGTTGCCTTGTGGACACACTCTTCAAATCTGAAGCAGCTGATGAGATGGTCATTGGTAATACCCGCAACCTGCATGAAGGAATAAACGACCGTTGGCCCGACACAACGGAAACCTCGCTTCACCAGGTCCTTGCTTATTACGTCTGCTTTTGGGGATTTCACTGGGACCTGGCGAGGGTACCGAAATCGGTTTGTGATTGGCTTGTGATTGACAAAGCCCCAGCAGTATCTGTCAAATGATCCAAACTCATCTACAATCTGCATTGACATTAAGAAAAAAATAATAATAAAGAGCAGTTGATCATATTCATGGTTAGGAGTAGAATAATTTCAGTCAGTGGTCCTGAAAACAGGATGATAGCTTAGCATCATCCATGTGCTAAGGCAAGGGACAGGATAGGATTTTAAAAAACAAAAGGTCTGTAGGTACTTTTGATCAGCATACATAGAAATTATTTCACTCAACCAAACATGAGAAGAGAGTATAATGATGGGAGAAAAAAAAAAAGGAACTGGGACAAAGGGAAGAACCTTTAGTATCTGTCGTGAGTTTTCAATGATGGCTCGTAGCTTTGGCTCTGATAATAAAGAGCTTGCAGTGCTCCCTGGGGATATAACCTTCTTCTCATTTAGTTTGGAGACTGCTATGGGGTCAAAATCCATGAAGACTTCCCTGTAATGAAAAGCACACGTAAGGAACGAGTGAGGGATAATATCCATAAAATGTAAATTTGCGAGGGTTTTTGTTATGGCTTAGAGAGTTACCTAAAGATGTGCCTTTTACACAAAATGGCAGGCCATGTAAGCTCAGCCAGTGCACTTGATAGCACAAGAAGCTCGAAGAGTTTCCTGTATGATATTGAGTATCAGAAATATCCTGTGTTGGTTCAACCTTAATAAAATAATAACATGGCATGTTTTAAGGATAAATGATGCATACTTGTCGTCATGGACTGGAACACCCCATTCTCCATCATGAAGGGCAGCATAGCATGGTTCTGTTAGAATAGATGAACTGAGATTATTGAAGGAGGGAAAGCGAGGACCAGGAAGTAGACTGATATGCTAAATAATTTATTCTCTCCGAATGGAAAATGTCAGAATTAAGAAGTGATGCATCAAGAAGTGCATCAATCTCACGGACCAACTATTTAAAGCTGGCCTCAATGAACTTGTTCCAGTTTCTACGAAGGCCATTGTTTATTTCAGTCTTAGTAATAATTTGTTAAGTAGAACCCAAAAACACCTTCATCTTACTCATTACAATACCCTGAACAGAATGCCTTATTCCTTTCCATTTTAATGCAAAGATATAGCTTTCCTTGTAGGCAAGATCTTTACATAATGGTATTCATACCTCTACGTCCATATATGGTCAAACCTCCTGAGTACTTCAGAACCACAGGCATTGGTTATAAATATAAGTCGAAGCCTGCTGCACTTTTATTATATGCTAATTATCATCGAATGCATTGTACATAATTAAGATGAATGACTACTCAATCACAACCTATTTAAATTATGGCTGCCAATGACATAAAACTTATAATGCATGTGCATCATTATCAAATATGTATTATGCCAATGTTGTATACTAAATAAGAGTCATAATCGATGTAATTGAGAGACCAATAGCAAATAGTAAGTTATCAATAACCATTATAGAGAAACACAGAATAGTAATCCCACCTCCACGCTATAGAACAGAACTGCCTTAATAGTTGATGGTCTGATAAAAATATTGATCACAATTTGCAATTATGGCCGCTGCTAGAGGAATCAAACTCATTCCACTTGATGTAATTAAAGAAATCTTAAAATTGTTTATAATGTCTCTTGCATCCTACTAGTCCAAGCCTCCTAGCTAAAATTGCTTCCTAGGTCCACAATAATTTATGTTCGAAAAACAGCAGAAGCCAAATGAAATGTCTTAATATACTATCAACATGCAAATCATACACATGTACAATGTTCCTTGTTTAAATTCCATTAATTGAACAAGGTCATAGAATGCCAAGTTATTAGCAATCAATAAAGTAACAAAAGATAATTGTTAGCATCATTAGAAGAAGATAGAAGAGAGGATGGTTTGCCAATGCAGGACTTCTTATGGCACAAAGCAAGTAAAGTCATGTTGTAAAGATCCAAATCCACAAATAAGCACGCAGAATAAGTGAAAACATTTAATAACATCCTAAAATTCCATAGAACTCTAAACTTGATCTGAGAGTAATTTATGCATTTATCAGCTTCAGTTTATTATGTCTCTATAAAATGTAATTCAGCTCATCATAAACCAGAGCTTGTAGACAATATATCCTGCCATTTCTTCTCTTAACAAGAGTACAGGTTCTCATATGTTGCTTAAAATTGTAGTTTACTCACACCCATCCATATAGAACAAGCTTATGAGTATGCAGTTTGCGCTACCATTTTACAACTGAGAATCATGTGAACTTCTTAGCAAGATGAATATTTTAGTAGCATTCAGTGTTTAAGACATCAATGTTACAACACCAACAGTAGTTGTATATCTATGGCACAGAACACCTAAACAAACTTACTCATGGAATCTAAGTACAACATATTTGACACTCTGGTAACATCCATACTTACATTAACAATGGGCAACCAAAAACAAAATGACAGGGCATTATGACAAATAAATATATACAGTTGCCTCCCATAAATCCCACCGACTGCTACTAAGTATCAACAGCTCAGCGTATCATGGTATTATAGTAAAGAGGATACTGAGCTTTTAGAGGAAAAGGAAAGGAGTCAGACAAACAATGTAGTTAATCTCTAGAACACGACATGGCTTAAAGGTGGCAGATTGAACAAGAGGTTTGTGTGATTAATGTCTCCAATTGCACAGTAAAAAGACAATTTTAGCTAGTGTGAGAAGCCCATATCTCTGACACAGTGAATAAAATATAAAGGCCAAGCCACGTCAAACAAACAAGAAAACACAAGCAGTTCAAGTTTAGGAAGGAGTTTAATAAACAAATAACAGTAGTTACAGACATGGATTATGAACAAATTTTCAGCATACCATGGCATTACGGGAAAGAGGATATGGATCTTTTCAAGCACAAGGGAAGTAAACAGACAAAGTAATTAATTTATTTATGGAATGAAAAGATTGAAGGTGCAATGCGTGCGTTTAAGCGGCCAGGCTGTCCCCGAGGAACAGTAAGAAGACAATTTTAGAAAGTTTGAAGTCCTAATCCCTAAAAACAAGGGTGGAAAACAGTAAGAAGACAATTTTAGCCAGTTTGAAGTTCTAATCCTTGAAAACAGGGTGGAAGACGCAACAATGTCAAATCAGCCAGAAAATGCAAGCAGTTCTACGTCTAGTTCAGGAGTTTAAGAACCACATTAATGTCGTTGTTTCAGACATGGATAATCAAAAACAGTGTCCTACTAAATAGTCCAATGACCACAATAACTTTGATAGACTGATGGCCTTGTCCTACATGTGCCTCATAAAGCAATCCCACGTTCAAGTGAATTTGCTAAAAAAAAAAAAATCCACAGATTTTGGTCTCTTTGTCTCAATTTGTTTTAAAAAATCCACAATTTTCAAAGAAGAAAAAGAAAGAAAGAAAAAAAAAGTCACCATATCGTAAAATCGGCATGAGAAAACTAACCAGTGTTTGGCGTGACCCAAGCGCACCTCCTCTTCCCAGGACGGGCTTCAGGCTGAGGCATCGCACCACCATCTTGAACGATCTTCTCCAGCTTTGCTACTATCTTCTCCGGCTTCAGACCACTATGCTTCCAGCGGCCGGCGGACCCCGGCCTGCCGATCCTCCCAGTGGACGCACGGCTACGGAATGAGTCCGTTGAAGCGTCGGAAGAGCAAGAGGCATTGAGTGAGAGGTTGGAGTGTAGCAAAAGCTCCTGCCTTCTCAACACGGCGGGAGCGCTCAGAGCCGGCGAGAGAGGCGGTGAATCAACCGCAGGATCCATGGTCGGCGCCGGAGCTAAAGCAACGACCTTTTTCGCTTCACCAGCCTTTCGGGTAGGCTTTGAAGCCGGCTTCTTGACGACTGACTTCGCTCTGTTGTTCCCCGCCGGTCCGAACACCGGCCTCACCTCCAAATCGGCGATATTCATGGACCTCACTCTCGGCGCTCCCGCCATCAACTGATCACCGCTCAACTCGAAGATCACGAACCCACCTAAACCTATACTCACTATCACCAAGATTTCAAGAAATTCTCAAATTCCTCACACTTTTAACACCAACCAACGCGTCAAACCCTAGAAAAACGAAGCTAGGGTTTTCAGACACTCTTCATTCTCATCAAACACTCAAATCAAAAGAACAAAGAAAACAAAAATTCACAGCATTTAGCGAAATCGAGTAAGAAAACCCACATACTTCTCAAATCATCGTTCCAGCAACGCTGCAAAAGCGTAGCTCGCCATAGCTCCGGCGACCCCTCTCACGTCCGTCGAGAACAGGAGAGAACTCCACGAAACCCGTCTTCAAGGCAGAGACCGAGGGGAAGTAGCCCTTATAGAGCAGAGCGAGACTCACAGATCGGCACGGCACCGGAGGCCGGCGGCGAGAGACGTCGGAGCTCCGATGATCGCCGGAGGAGTGAGGAGGGGTTGGGGTTTCGAAAGAGAAAGAAAGGGTGTGACGTGTATTTAAATGATCATGACCGGGAGATCCGGGTCGGAACAAGCGTAGCGACCGGGAGCAGCCGGTCGAGATACCAGGTATCTATTAGTTTGTAGTTTTCTAATGTTGCCATCTCTTTTACAAATAACACCTCATCTTTATTAGAAATTGCAAAGATTGAATTTTTTAAATTTTTTTAATATATATATATAAGTGTCAGTTTTTTACTAAGTTAGCTAAAAATTCTATAGATGTTCATCTCTCAGTTATTAGATTTGAATCCAACGGCTACAAAATCATGTGAAAAGTGGACAAATAATTATGAACAGTAAAGTATAATATGGGATTTGAATCCAACGGCTACAAAATCATGTGAAAAGTGGACAAATAATTATGAACAGTAAAGTATAATATGGGATGCACGGTAATTTCATCACAACTGTCTAATTATCATAACAATTGTAACTCACGCAATCACAGCCATTAAACTCAATTTGCATCTTTTTTTTAAGAGTAACTTTTTAAAACCAACCAATTAACTCGGTACAATCCTCGGATGCTATTATCCAACCTCTCTTCATTTTTCACTGTCTTTTTTTTTCTCTCTCATATTATTTATTCTCTACGGATACTCTATTAACGTCCGCAAATAACATATTCCTTATATATATTGATTTTAATATTTTTTTTTTTGATTTTTTTTTAAAAAGGCGAAAGCACAGAACCCAGGGATGTGCACGTGTGGGGAGTAAAGCTTAACACCGACCCACGTGTCCTCATCTTGCGTAGGTTATGAAATTTGATCCTGGATCCTTCCCGAAATGAACACCTTACGCAATGGACTTGATGCCAATTGACCCAAAAGCCGTTGGCTTGATTTTAATAATTCATAATGTGTTTTTTATTATTAAAAATTAAAAGGAATGGATTGCAAATAAAAGGGTCCAAAAACAGAATAAGAGGAGGTTTTTTTTGGTATGAGAATGTAAAAAAATAAAAATAAAAAAGAATTTTGAAGGGGTGTCGTTTTTGTTTATTACTATAGAGTTGGGAAAATAATACCCTCAAAGTTGGGAGTTAATTGCGAGAAATGCCATTGCTATTGCTACGGACAAAGAGAGACGTTGGGTTGTGTGAGCTTTTAAAAGAAGCTTTGGACGGAAGTGGAACCTTCGCCGCCGTCGATTTATTAACGTCAGAGTGAGACTCGAACCGGAAAAAGTGACTCGAACCCCGACGCTATAAACATAAATAATAATTTTTTTTCTTTTTTATGTCCAGCTGGACATGTGCGTGTGAGAGTTTCTTTTTCAGCCTTTTTCCTTTTTTTTTTAGTTTCTAAAAAAGAAAAGTAATTATATGTTGCTTTTGTTTACGTACTAATTTGAAAGAAAAACACATTAACAAACACTTAAAAAATAATAATAATAATTTCGGAAATATTTTGTTTTATTAATTTGAAATTGCGAACAACCTCTCGATATGTTATCTCTAATTGTCTATGTTTTGTCGATGAAGTAAGTTTAAATATCAACTCATATAAAATAAGAATATAATTCATATAAAATTAGTGTATATCCGTGTGAGACATTAATTTTATACATATGCATAACGAGTTATTCACATTTTGTTAAAACAAAAAAATTGAAACTAAATAACATTAAAGAAAAAAAGTAAAATTAAGAACTCATTTTTATTTTACGCTCGAGTCGTTGTCATAAAGTTATTAATGCCGTGTGCACATGAGTTAATTCATTGAACAACCTCACCTCATGGGTGCACATGAGTGGAGGATGCATTATTATTAACTTTGAGTTAATTCCTCCGACGAAGATTTAAACTCTCGTTACTTTGTAAGTCACAAAGGTAAATAAGAGGTTTTGGCATAACTTTTTTTTATGATAATGCTTAATTGAATTAAATTTTAAAAAATGATAAATTAAAATAAATATTAATTTTATATTTGTTTTTGGATTTTTTAGTATTTATTTTTAAAAAATAAATTATTAAAAAAAAGCGAAATAACCTTGAAATTCGAGTTTTCTTCATTTAAAAAAAATCCAGTTTTATGAATTTGAGTAATATAAATTTTATAATAATTATTTTTTCCATGTTGAGGACGACATGACATTCTTTGTGACAACGAGACCTATGGAATAGTTATTTTGAAATTTTCATTATTATATTAAAAATTTAAGATTTAAAATGACTAATATGTCCTCCATCCTAAATACCAGGGGCGGAACCAAGGGGGGGCTAGCAGGGGCTGAAGCCCCCCTCAGTGCCGGAGAAAATACTTTTTAAACAATATAAGATTTGGTGATTTTCGATTTTTCTATATTTAATTTCATGTAAAATACAATATTTGGACATATAAAAGTGTGGAGTATGGGTGTGCTTGAGTGGTTAGTGGGTTTATCCATAAGGTTTTGGGTCTTTTCATCCGCCCAAGTTCAAATCCCACATAGTGCATTTTATTTTTTAATTTAAAAATTACTATTATTTCAAAATTTTAATAAAATAAATCTTATATATAAATTTTGCATTTTTTTCACATTTTATTTTTAAATTTAAAAATTACTATTATTTCAAAATTTTAATAAAATAAATCTTATATACAAATTTTAGTAATTTAAAAAAAGTTTGAATTGATCATGAGACCTAACATATATACATATATATTATAATGTACCATATATGCTAGAGTGAAACAACAAAAGTTTTTTTATAAACAACAGTTTGGTTGTTTGTAGTGAGGATGATCAATTTTACCATATTTAAAAAAAAATACAAACTTGAGATGTATTCTTATTTGTTGAATTATTGAAAATCTCATATATTTTCTATCGGTAATAACAAAATTTTAAATTATACTTTATATTTTTTTAATATGTGTATTCAAATTTTGGTTATATTAGTACATTATTCTTTATTTAAAATAATTATTTTGTTAGATTATTTTTTTACTTTTTATTTTTTATTTTGCCTTTAGGCTTCAGCCCCCTCTACCATTAAGTCCTGGTTCCGTCCCTGCTAAATACCGCACACAACACGTGGATTTTATGTCATCATCTAATTTCAAATGGTCACAAATAATAAAAAAAAAGGTATAAATAATATATAATTACAAAATTTAGACTTGAATTGGAACAAATAAAATAAAAACAAATCTTTAATTCTTCCCGGGTGCTAGATATAAAAGACTCAAATTAAAAGAATTTGTCATAATTATTAAATACAGTTTTAATTTTCCGACTCAATCCACCAACGTTTAATAAAAAGACAAATAATATATAATCGTTATAATAAGTGAGTGTTAGTGTTACAGACTCTAATGAAAAAAAACTAAATGTTTGATTTTTTTTTCCATAACATAATTGAAAATTTAATATGTGTAATAGTTTATCCACATTGTCTAATATACATATATAATGTTAAACCCAACTAAATACTTAAATCTTTTTCACTTATTAAATACTGTCTAAGATAGATGATTCACTCTCTGAAATTGTTTCAGAAGTGTTGTTAGTGTTTTTTTATAGACTAATGTATTGTTTTTAATTTCAGCCTTCTCTTTAGTCTTTACTCTAGTGAATTGTGTAATCTCCTCTTATATTTAATTTTGTTCATTTTATTCTTTATATTTTTTTACCCTGTTTTTCTTGATGCAGCTGATTATTTATCTGTAATTAATCTCATTTTTTCAACAAAATTATAATTTATTTTTTATTAAAGAAAAGAAAGGTTTATAAAGTTGGTCATGTACAAGAACAAATTAATCAAAAAGAGAGAGTTATAGACTTATAGTTGTAATAATTTTAAAATTATAAACAGCATAGGATACCAAAGATGCTAGTACCGGTGCTTTTTCAATTTGTATTGGCACAGAAACTCATGCGTCTGCAAAGGATTTCAATATGGGAGATGGTGATGTGATCTTTTGCCAAACCTTTTTGTTTTGTTTTACCACTTTTATCTTTTTACTAATTTATTTATTTATTTATTTATTTTTAATAAATTTAAACGATTCACGTGATAAGAATAGACACACACTATAAATTAAGTTTTATAACACTTATGTTTTTCATTTGTATGAGTTAAAATTCAAATTCGTCTTTTAAGCAGAACAAATATTTTATGAATTCGTCTTTTAAACAGAACAAATATTTTATGAATTCGTCTTTTAAGCAGAACAAATATTTTATGTTAAAAACCGATGTTAATAGCCTAGACTATTATTTGCTTTTATGTTTTTATTTCTATAATATATAATTTAAGATTTTTTTTATTATTTTGATTTATCTTTAAAAAGCAAATTAACATATAGATAGTTTCATACTCTCCATCATCTCAATCTATATATATATATATATATATATATATACACAAACAATTTTATTTATTATTATTTCATTTATTTTGTATGGAATAAATTTTGAGGTGTTGCTCTTCTTTCAACAATTGGCATGATATATGCGTCCAAAAAACTGTTTTAAAAAATGTTGTGAAGCAACTAAAAAACATGTCCAATTAGGGAAATAAAGAGCAAGTCAAGGTTTTTGTTCTTTTGTCAAACATAGAATGACAAATACAGCTTGGTATCATAATATCATTGATTGTATGGATAATATCTTACCTGGAATATGCATGAATTTGGTGAAATGAAGGACAAGTACTAACGGTCTTCATATTAGAGTAACTAAAATTTTCATATTGTTAATTTGTAAAATATAAATTGGAATTTATATAGATACATAAGCATGAGCTTTTTATTATGCCATTTTAAGCTTTTAGGTTAGCACTTGCTTAGAGAAAGTGGTCATAAGGCAGGCACCATATAGTGCATGGGCAAACGTATGTTGTAAATTGTAGTTGATGAAGCAAAGAAACGGGGTGATTGAGCCGTGCAGATGCACTGACTTTCAGAACAAATTCGTCTTTTTTTTCAGTGCAATAAGAACAGATAATGCCGATGTTCTTTCAGGATACAATAATCGTCTTCTCCGGTTCATGCACCAGAACAGAAAAGAATTGGGCGCGATGCACAAAGGAAATCGGTACATTCATGTCCGTATCATGCGCCTGCACTAGTTCAGAATTTTCAAACCAAATTCCAAATCCAACCCTAAGATTAGCATAATCACTAAACCAAAATTGAAGGCTAGTGAATAGTGGTATATATATAAGGTGGGTGAAGTCTTTACAAATAGGCAATGCGGTACTAAACTAAATAGGAATGTTTTGAAACCAAAGATGGGCCCAATATACATGGACCTCTAACAACGTAGAGTTGAAACCCCATGATATTACATAATACTGTTATTCACTATTTATTGGATTATAGTGTGGGTCTTTGTTAGAGAAATCGTATTTTTCATCACTCTAGAGTTGCACGATAGAGAAAATTTACCATTGTGAGGTCATAGTTCTAAATATATTATATTGGATGTACGTGACAAAACTTATATAATTACCCTGTGTGTTAACTCATTCCACATGATAAATTTTACAGAGGTTGTTAAGTCATTGTAATTGATACTCTTCTGCACATACCGATCTTTTTACAGCGCTTGTCATCTTTATTAAAAGAAAAAAAAAAGTTGATTTGAGCAATGATAATATGTTCATATTTAACATGATAAAATATGTTGATTTGTTTATAAGTGTTTGACTAGTATGCATATGAAATTAAATATATAATCCTATGTTTTTCATCTTATTCATGAATAAATAATATATATATGATGTGCATCTAATATTTGGGACCAAGACAACTTGCAAGGTTTGGTGTAGATAAGAGGAAATCTTCAACAAAAATAAATAAGGTATACATGATTGGAAAACTAAGTACTACCTCTGAACACTATTTTAAAAGAAAATTAATTTTGAATTTTCAGAATCAAACAAAAAAGAGTGAAATTTTAACCATCAACCTTGAATTTGCAAAATCCAAACAAAGTCAATTAATTAATATTGCCTTAAAAAAGATGACACATTTGTTTAATAGAAAGTGGTAAACAATTTTATATTTGCACCAAACTTTGTTAAAATTTCTTAAACCCTTGTGCATTATAATGGAAAGAAGAAAGGCATTTTGAACCTAACACTGAGCTGAATTTTGACTTAAAAGAACAAGTCTCTAAACTAAGTTTATAACAGCTAACATTTGTCCTAACTGCTACCAATAAACAAAATTACTTGGTAGCTGTTCAACCTTTTCTAATTATATAATCAAAGAAAAGCAAACAATTTTTTAGAATCTTTTCCCCTCTCAAGTATATATATTTTTAATTATTTAATTAATTTACTAGTTTTTTAAAAAATAAATAAATAAAAAACAAAGCGTTTGGTTAGTGGCACCATTCCATATATTTTGGGAGATAAAAATATGATGAGAATTTGAATCTCATGTAAATGAAATAACTCTGAGGGAGTGTGAGCTCTCTGTGCAAGCCTCTTTAATCTAAACTGAAAGTGTCTGAAAAATTAATTTCGTGTATGTTCCTGAGTTATGATACGTTTATCACTTCTCTCTCTAAAAAAAAAATTAAAATTAAAATTAAAATTAAAAAATATATATATATTGAAAAAATCTAACTGGTTAATGAGAATAAAAAATTGAGTTATTGTCAGAGTAGTTCAAACCCAAGAGTGAAGAACTTTTTCTGGTCTGAGCTTGACCAGATTAGTCCATCAGTGATGGTGGGATCAAGTTAGATTCTTATGGATGGACCCAACTTAAAAAACGAATCCAATGTTATAAAAAGTGAAGGAGAGTCCTAGCAAAGATTCCAAAGTCTTGGATAGGACCAATCAAAACAAAAGAACATCTTTATGTTTTATTATATTTATCATGACAAAAAATAAAAAATATTTATTTTTAATAAAATTAATAAATCATAATTTTCTTAAAAAATTAAAAATGGGTATAACCAAATAAAGCAATTTAAACAAACATACAAATACATAGATGCTGACCGGTGAAAAAACTAGGACGAAGACTTATGTTCATAAATGGTATACATGATCATAAATAGAAAATTACATGTGAAACTTATAAAGCGATAAACATGATCATACATCAAAATTGCCTTAAATTAAATACACTTTAGAATTTCAAAATTTTAATAATCAATCATATAATAAAAAAATAGAATAAAAGGCTAAATAAACTTTTTCACACAGGCAAATGGCTAGACTTTATTAAAGTTCATGATAGAGATAACCCAAGATAATAACCAACTCTATGAAAATATATATTAAAAAAAAATTGTGAATAGAGTCACAAATTTGGGTTCTTAGTAAAAGTAAACTGCACTTAATTCCAACTTAAATTTTGAACATATCCCTTCAACCAACTTATCTTTATTATTAATGATTTAAAGGTTATAAATCCACTCAAATTGGCCTGGAATTACTCATTTTTCATTTAGGTACCACCACTGAAGGAAGAATTTGGTCACTGAAAAAATAATAAAAAATAAAATAAAATCATAGTAAAAGAAAGTAATTATAGACTAAACTTGAAAACTGCTTAAAAAAATAACAATGAAGCTGATAATTAATATATAATAAAACTCAAATCTCATGCTGTACTTATTTGTAAAAGCATTATAAAAATATCTGCTCTTTTTTAATAAAATTATGGTTTATTTTTTTATAAAAAAATAAAAAAAATTATGAATATATAACCCACCAGGAACTTGCATGAGCCAAGAATTCATCAATTAATTTAACCAATTGTTCTCAGAACCCACATATTTAATGTGAGATGGACTATAAAAGCAAAGAGATTTATTGTACTTAATCAAACATGATAATTATCAATCTAGTTCAAAAATCCAAACTTTTACAGCTAATAAAAGTCTTCGATGTAACCCAAAAGCTTACGTTTATAAAATAAGAGACCCAAACTTATATATTTAGATTCGTACACTTAAAATTAACTGATCCGGGACTATCAATTAGTCTAAAAGAAAGTATCAAAAAGTATGTACACATTGTTATGCAAGAGAGATAGAGTAATATGATATAATTCAAATGTCACCTTATTAATTTATTTTTTATAAGATCAAGTTGCAATTGCAATACTGATTAAATTCTATAAAGAGCAGAGAGAAAGGATCTGCTATGCAAAACATATTTATCAATCAAGTGACTGAAAAGGTGAAAGATTTCTAAGTAACAACAGATAAAGAGACAAACAAGGTAAAGTTATCATACATAAACGTCAAACTTTCTGTTAGATTTCACATTTCTTAATTTGATGGAAAGATATTGGGAATGAGAAATGAAAAACTGCCAACTCAACCACCAAATAGAGAAAAAACACAACAAAACAAAAGTAGAAAGTAATATCATTGATCATGCATGAAGTCTAAAGTGCATATAAACTGATAGATCCACCTTAACTGCAGAATCACTTGAGTAATGACTAGACTAATCTATGATAGATAATTAATGCAGCCACTAAATGGCTATTGATTAGGACAATCACAATGAAAAGAAACACTGAATGCAAAAGTCAATGGAGTAAATTGTAATCAAAGGTCTATTTACATGTGTCTAGTAATCTTCTTCAATGATTAGAGGTATATGCATATCAAGATTAGGAAATTTTTCATACAGTATAAGAATAAAATATTTAGATATTTCAGAGTCCATTGTCTCAGAGAAGGTTCTATTTTAATGAGAATTCCTGGCAAACAATAATGACTATTAAACTTCATACAAGTGTTGGAAATAAACTGCAATTAGCATACAAGTAATTCTTTTGTAGTCACTTGAACTCCAAATTGAAATCAAACTAAAACTTGTTACAATGTATTGGGTCTCTTCTTTTCTTTTGGCTTTTTGATGATGATAGTGTCACGGCCCATGCATGAATTGTTACTTGGAGAACCTCTTTATGAAACATTCTATCTGACTGTGAAAACAAAAATTAACAGAAAATATCCTGTTTTCTGTTACATTGGTTGCATAAAAGAGTTCAGCAATGCAAGCTCTACTAAAACTTAAAATGGACAGTTAATCATGGAACTGAACTGCCAAAAACACAAAAGGGATATTACCCCAACTCCTTGACCTCTTCTTCTACCCATGATTGTTTTAGAATTATGAGTTCGTTCCCTATTTTGTTCTTTGTAAGGTTATGCGGTTACCGTTTCCCACTTGGAAGTCATGCACATTCAAGAAATGGTAAGTAAAACTTGTTAGATGTATATGTGTATGTAGGGGGTATACTTGTCTATTGTGTTGTGTTGGTTCTTATACGTAGACCCAATGGTCAAACATTGTGATTTGTTCAAGGCATAAGGACTCGATCCATTCTCTCTCTCTTTTCCTCTGACATGGTTTTAAGAGCCTGGGGTTCTCAATTCTCCTTCGGCTACCGCAGCCAAGACTCTCCCTTTTTTCTCAATCCTTCACCAGATTTGCCATGCTAAGCCCTGCGTCGCCGATCCCCGTGCTCCTGCCTGATCTGCAGTGCCATGCCCTTGCGCCATAACGGATGTTTATGGGTTCAGCGGGGTAATACCAGATGTTTGTCATCGAAACTTCCAACATTCTAATGTGGTGCTTGATGGCACCAACAACATTCTTTGGAAACTCACTGTTAAGCGGATCCTCGACGGCATCCGCGTTCTTCCCCATGTTGATGGCACTTATATTGCCCTGTTGTTTCTTTTTTCTTCGACACTATCGACTCTTCCTCGAAGGCTTCTGCTCTTCTTGCGGTGTTTGAGTAGAAGCTGGAGAAGCCACCGATGACTCCACGGCTAAGATGATCATCTGTCAGACTGTTACTCTTGAGATCTGTGCTTAGATTGCGAATCTTTCCACTGCTTGTGAGATGTGGGAATACTTGGAGTGCTGCTACTATGGCTCTAGTTAGGAGCAGTTCTACACTTTGTACAGGCCTTTGCTAGTCTCCAGCAAGGGGAGGACACCGTCGATCGGTTCTGCAGTCAGTATTGTAGGTTTTAGCGTCAGATTGACACTCTCACACCTCTCTACTGCACTGTCTATGCTACTCAACTTCTTGCATGTTCTCAACTCTATGCCCGTTGTCGTCTTCATGATGAGACACATCATATGTACGAGTTCATCATGTGTCTCTGCCCTGAGTTCAAGCCGACTCAGGGCCAGCTGCTTCATGCTCCATCTGCATACTTTTTGGATGAGGCATTCGCCCTTGTTTGTGTTGAGAAAACCCGCCTCCGGCCTTCCTTTACAGGGGCAGTGCCCTTACTGCCTCTCATTTTCCTTCTGCACCTCTGACATCCTCGCCTGCTTGTCCTCCACATGTTTCTTCTCGGCCTTCTTCACAGCCAAAACGGACCGTGACTTGTCACTACTATGGTATACTTGGCCACTTTTAGTGTGATTGCTTGAAGAAGTAGCGTAAACTTCCGTGTGTCACTCCTATGGCGCTTTTCCACCTACTCTGCCTCTTCTTCCAACGCTTCACTCTCTATAAACACTTTTGTATGTGTTATAACCCAGTTTTTTTATGCCCGTTACTGTAGTATTTTCAGGCCAATACTGTAGCACTTACTTGGTACTGTAGCAACCCGAGAATTTGTTTAAAACTTCAGCCCTTCTCTTCCATCTGCCTTTCATGCCAAGCTGCAAACCCTAGCCATTTCTTTCTCCTTTTCCTGCTTTTTGATGCTTAAAGGTATGTAAGTATTTTCATTTTCATTGAGTTTCATCTTATGTTCTTGATCATAACCCTAGAATAACTTAGGACTTGTGTTCTTCTTGTTTTCCTTAGATTAGTAGAAGTAAGGAGGATGCGAAGAGAAGATTCCAAGGTGAGTGGGCTAACCGAATCATTCTTGATTTATTTTTTTATTCTTGTAGATTATATTTGCATGTTTTGGTGTTGATTTGGCATGATGTTGATTGGAAACTTAACATTGTTTTGTTACAATATCATACTTGATGCTAATTTGGTTCATGAAAATTTAAGACCTTGGGAGTTAGATTTATTGTGAATTATGCAAGTGAAGAATAATGTGTAAAAGAATCATATTCATGAGTTATGTTAGAGTACATGAAATGGAATTTGGGTTGATGCACACAAGATGTTTGATAAATTGCCTCTAAGTGTTGAATACAAGTATTCGGGGACACAATTATGAGAATTGTTTGATTTAATTTCATTGTTAATGTCTTCAATGGTATTGATGGACCTAATTGTTAGTTTGTATGAGCACTCATACGTATGAAAGAATGAGAAGTGTGGATTCCTTGTTTATTACATAAGCATATATCTCTCACATGATTAAATTTCATTTACCAACATGCTCAAACACTTGTAATTTACATGCATAAATAAACATGCACACACTCTTCACATGTGATGATTAGCATCATCATTGACATTAAAAGAAAATTTCTGGCATTACTAACTTCAATCCCTATAAGTGTTCTATCAAACACTTGCACTAAAACCACAATGGCATTTCATCGAGCACTTTACGGGCATCAAACAAACCTCTAGATTAGTATACCCACTTGTATGCCCACATATAACATCTACAATGTAAAACATCATCTTCTCATAATTCTTACATTCTAGTAATTTAACACAATTCATAACATGTATATAAACACATTTCCTTATCTCTTGATTTCAAGCCAATTCCACAAGATATGCATATTATCTCCCACACATGAGATTAATCAAACACATTTAAAAAAAATTCAACTCATATTTAGTAATAAACAAGAAATTCACACTTATCATTCTTTCATACGTATAAGTGCTCATACAAACTAACAACTAGTCACATCAATACCATTGAAGACATTAACAATGAAATTAAATCAAACAATACTCACAATTATGTCCCCGAATACTTGTATTCAACACTTAGAGGCAATTTATCAAACATCTTGTGTGCATCAACCCAAATTCCATTTTATGTACTCTAACATAACTCATGAATATGATTCTTTTACACATTATTCTTCACTTACATAATTCACAATAAATCTAACTCCCAAGGTCTTAAATTTTCATGAACCAAATTAGCATCAATTATGATATTGTAACAAAATAATGTTAAGTTTTCAATCAACATCATGCCAAATCAACACCAAAACATGCAAATATAATATACAAGAATCAAAAAATAAATCAAGAATGATTCGGTTAGCCCACTCACCTTGGAATCTTCTCTTCGCATCCTCCTTACTTCTACTAATCTAAGGAAAACAAGAGAGGAAACAAGAAGAACACAAGTCCTAAGTTATTCTAGGGTTATGATCAAGAACATAAGATGAAACTCAATGAAAATGAAAATACTTACATACTTTTAACCATCAAAAGGCAGGAAAAGGAGAAAGAAATGGCTAGGGTTTGCAGCTTGGCATGAAAGGCAGATGGAAGAGAAGGGCTGAAGTTTTAAACAAATTCTCGGGTTGCTACAGTACCAAGTAAGCGCTACAGTGTTGGCTGAAAATGCTACAGTAACAGACGTAAAAAAAACTAGGTTATAACAATATGCCTCTCTTGCTCCGTTATCTCTTGCAGATCAATAGTTTTTGACGATGTTCTGTCAGTTCCAGCAGTCTTATTTGGCGGACTCCACCTCATCCATTGGTTATGCGCGTTCGGCTCATGTTACTCCATCCGCTTTAAGTAGTCCATGTTCTCTCTGGCTTCTTGACTCTGGTGCTTCTCTCCACATAACCCTTGATGCCACCCATCTTTACCATTCCCGTCCACCATCTCTTGTCACAAATGTTCACACAGCTGATGGCACACTCTTTCCAGTCTCCTCTATTGTCATCTCTTATCTAGTGTTTTTTTCGTCCCTTCTGTTTTTCATGTTTCTCATTTATCCATGAACCTTATGAGTGTTAGCCAGCTTACTGATTACGATCGTCAAGTTATTTTTTACTGTACCTCATGTCGTGTGCATGATCATAGTGAAATAGTGATTGGAGCTGGTCGGCATCATAGTGGAGTTTATGCATTGGATTCCCTTTGTCTTCCATCTTCAGCTGGACCCGTTCATCTTGTCAAGCTCCTGTTATGTCTCATCATATGTGGCATTATCGCTTTGGTCACTTGTCCCCTTCTCGTATGTCGACCCTTGTACGTCTTGGTGTATTAGGAGTTGTCTCTCATCCTTCTAATGTGATCTATTTTGGCTATAAGCTTGGTAAGCAACTACAACATATTTATCTTTTGAGTGTGTCTCAAATTGTTGCTACTTTTGAGATTATTCATTCTGATGTTTGGCATGCTCCCTTTGTATCTAAAGGAGGTAATCGTTATTATGTTGATTTTATTGATGACTACACTCGTTTCACTTGGATTTATCTTATGCATCATTATAATCAGCTATTGTTATAGGAGCTGTCTTAGGAGTTGTTAGTTATCTTATACACTCGCTTCATGTTGTTGGATGGGAAAACTTGGAGACTGTGTGTTAAATTATATATGGGGGGATCCATGGTTAATTTCATGGTTGAGCAAATAAAATGCAGAGCTTGATCTTCTGATGATTGTCAAAGTGCAATCTAAGATTGGACAACAAACCTCAACACTAGATAATTTTGCCATGAGCTTGGAAATGGAAGATAAAAAGGATCAGATTCTGGAGAACAACCAATGAATTTTCTAAGGAATTGAAGTAATATATATATATATATATATTAACAATTCTCACATACATAAAATACATACATAAAATTGTATTTGATGAATTATATAATTTAAGGCAGAGAAAATTAAAGACTAATGCTTATTTCTATTTGATTATAATATTCCTGTGAGAAACCAATTTAAACACCCTCAAATTACTTAAAGTTTTTATGGTCTAAATATTGGTAATATAAAACAAGTATTTCTTAGATAAAAAAATCAATTAAAAATACCTTACATTACTCAAAATTGTTTTTAATTGACCATATAAGATTGTATGTTTAAGTTGAGCATTCCAATGATACTTATATTTAAATCACCATAAAAGACCCTAAGAGAGGAATATTTATCCTAAAAAAAAATAATAATAATGCATGTCTAATGAAAACATCCAAAACATATATGTATATATCTTCTGCTTTAATTGCATTGCTCATAAGCAAGAATAGAGTCCCAACAACAAATTAAAGTTTTTGACAATCCTTTAAAATGATGAGAAAGGATATTACAAATAAAGAAATAAAAAAATATTTAATAAATTAATTAACTATCATGGACAAGCTTCCAACCACAATGGTTGAAATTTAGATGTAGTATAGACATCCTTTGGAGGGAATATCTCGAATATCTTATCTCTCATGTTGTAGAGCCCAAAATCTTCGTACCCATATTCATGACTAGTAACAGCTAAATCATCCATAAAATAAATACTATTACTCAAACATCCGGGAAACTCATTCGCTGGAATAGCAATTGTCGAATTTCTACCTAAAAACAAAGCATGGTCTCTAATGCTTTTCACTTTGATGAACTCCATAACTTTCTCATCCAACTTGAAAACCAAAAAAGCCCTTGTGTAAAGATGCATAGTGTATGTTTCGTCTGTTATTCTGTTGACAATCAACAAATCACCCATGCAATCAACTAAATATCTGCAGAAACCTTCAAGACCCCATGCACAAGCAATTTGTTTTAATTTCAAATTTGGACTGAGGCAAATCTCAAACACTTCATTGAATAATGACAAAGCATGAAATGCTCCTTTATACCATATAACATCAAAAAACATACGGTCGGGATTCTCTATGCGACTCCAAGATGGATCACTAGATCTCCAGAATTTAAGCTCGGAAACACTGTGGCTAGTGACCATTATGACATAGTCTGAGCACTTTTCAGGATCAGCTAATAAAGCAGCTTTAAGGACAAGCCTATCCAGTAATACCTCATGTGTAGGCCGATTCGTATCTTCGGCGACATCTTTAAATGTACCATATTCTTCTTCACTCAACAATAATGAGGGTAGTTCAATCTGAGTTTTGGAGAAAGGATTCAACAAAAACATATTCATGCTCGAATTCATCATTATTAACCAACCACGAGAGGAACCGCAACAACGATATCCACGCGGAAGATCCAATGGATAAAACTTTTGACTAAATATGTTGAACAACCTAGGGTTGCCTTCCGGGTTATCATCATTAACAATTAACAATGGGAACCCATGATCAAGGGGATGGTATCTTGCTTTAGCTTTTGTGGACCAAGAAGAGCGAATAGCACCAAAACGGATGTAATCTTTCAGTGGCAAATACTATGTGATATCTCCCATGATATCCTTCCGCAACCCAGGACAATATGTCATTGTACTTTTAAACCTGCAAATCACAATTAGATGAGGAAAATATATCACTTCTACTCTTATTTATATATTGCTTTCTTAAATATTTTTAATGCGGTTGACATAGATTATGAAACTTTGACACAAGAAGGTTATCTCTCAAGGATGAACATATAATCTTTAAAATTGTAATTTCGCACGCATATCTCTAGAAAACTATAAATTGCATAAATATCTTTAAATTGAAAATAAAATTATATCCGCAAGGCATGATTGATTTTAACATAAAAGAACATAAAAGCTAAAGATTGCATGTAGAGCATATAAATTTCAGACTCACATCTTCTACCTTGATCATTTTCATTTTAAAAACAAAGGTATTTTTTTTTTCTTTTCAAATATCCTCGCATATTTGGAAATTATAAATATTACTAAGCATAAAACCATAACTCCCTTTGCAAGTTTGTTACAATCAAACAGACAGAATAAATACATAAGATTCAAGAAAAAAGAAAAATTATCAAACAAATAATTGAGAAACAGAAAATGATTGATTTTTTTTTTTTAAAAAAAAAGGGGTAAATGGAACTCATCCCAAATAAGAAAAGCAGAATTGCAAAGACATATGTCTAATAATGAATAATTTATGCATTAAAAAAAACTAATTAGAGTCCTTGAGAGTAATTTGGATGTGTTTCTACAAAATTAATACATAAAAGTTAAAAAAAAAAAAATTCTAACCTTTTAACCTTGAGAGAAGGATTCCAATTGCAGTTAGCTTCTTGTTCTCTTCCTGAGAGAGAGATATACACATACATTAGCGGTCCTTCTCTATTATATAAAAAATAAATTAGGCATGTACTAATCCTAATTGAACTAGTATTAAGGCTACGTCTTAATCTAAATTAGGATATATAAATTAGCACAATACTTAGTATTAACGCTAAATTTTCATATATATATATATATATATATATATATATAAACCAACAAAATACTAATCCAACCAATTCAAGCGGATTTTAATTAAGGTATGAATTAGCACAATCCTAATCCTAATTGAATTGGTATAACATCAGAAATACAGCAATAATGTATGAAAATTGCAAACCAAACATTAGAGTTATATATATATATATATATATATATATATATATATATATATATAATGAAAGCTTAAAAGCAAATCCAAACATGCCAAGGCCCTGGTTCAAGACGTACCAAAATAAATCTCTTGTATGGTGTGTGGAGTGATGAGAGTCGAATCTAATTAGGAATTGACTCACGAGTATAATGTCGCAACTAACTCACACACCATAAAGACATACGTTTGTCTTCATTTAAAGAAAAATCCAAAAAGAATCAAATTAAACCACACATAAAAAAATCAGAAGCAAACCAAATCCCCAAAACTATGTACAAAGAAAGAGGAGATAGGATTCTGTTTGTTTGTTTTCCCAATTTTCTCTATAAAAAGTTGAAAAAAACAAAAAGGAGGAGAAGAATACCGGCAACCGGAAAGATTAGAAAGATGAGACAGAGATACCGGCTGCGGCAGGGTGGTGACTAGTGAGAAGCCGGATATATATATATATATATATATATGGGCCCCGGCCTTCTGCCATATTATTCCAATAAAATTAGGAAATTATTTATATAAAAAAAGAAACTTATGGTTTTATTTGTTTCATTTAAATTGATGATTTTATTCTCGTCAAATAAAGAAAAGTTAACATTATTAACATTTTTTTTTTGTTAAACTAAAAGACTATATAGTTTAAAAATAAATAATATTTCTTGTCCTTATTTGGCAAAAATGAAAAATCACAAGTTTGAAAAATATTCAGGCTACAGGCAAAGTGTATATATATAACAACAATATAATTATCTTTAATGAAAAATAATGTATTAATATGATAAAAATTTGAATTCACATATTGTAAAAGCATAAAGTATAATTTAATTTTTTGTTATTATCGATAACAAATATATGAGATTTTCAACAATCAACTAATAAGAAGTAAGTACATATCACAATGTGATATATTTCCTAGGCATCATTATTAATTTAAACTTTTTTTTAAAATTATTTAAATTTTTAAAATAAAAAATGCAATAGGAAAGCAACACATGCACCATGGAGCCATGGAGGATTCAAACCAAGATCGCATGCTTTATATGCTTTATAATTAGGTCTACTAATCACTCAAGCACAATTCCGTTGAATGCTTTCATGTATCCAAACATTTTATTTTATATTAATTTCAATTATAGAAAAATCGGACTTATTAAATATTATGTTGTATGAAAGGTAGTCTCGCCGGGCTGAGGGCGGCTTTAGCCCTTGTTAGCCTCTCTTGGTTCCACCCTTGCACGTAAATTTAATTCCTCCATTTGGTATGTATGCATTTTCCATATAAAATTATGTTTATTCTCAAATTTTTCATTGGTTAATATAGTTATTAAAACTACATATTAATAAACTCTAATATTGTTACTAACTTAGTCCAAATGATTATTAATTTTTTCTTTATAAATTTATTTGTTTTGTTTTGTTTTTGTTTTTATAGCTGAGATTGTTATGTTTTTTAGTATACCAAAAGGAATATGTGGCTTTGTTTCAATAAAAGAAATACTATATCGCAAGTTATAAAATAGCTTGAATTTTTAAAATATATGCAAAAAAAAAAGATAATTTTTTTTAAAATAATGTTCCCGTGTTTAATCCAAGCTTGACTTTTCAAGATGACACTTCCAATTGTTTTTTCGCATAAAGTAAATCATCATAATATTTAATGGGAATTGTAATTGTTCTACATCCTAAAACCAAGAAATGCAACATTTTTGCCCTACTACTTAATTCAAAGAAAAACTAAATTTAGTATAATGATTTTTTCATCACCACTTGAAAGCAAGGAACAAGATTTATAAAATAAAGTAATAAACTATCAAGAACAACTAAAGACTAATTCGACTCATCACAAATTGAAAAAAAAAGAAAGTATCATAAAAAAAAAACAAGTAAATAAAAATCTACATTATTTTTATAAAAATAACACTAATATCAACATAGTTTAGAGAATAAAGTTATTATTTGGGATGAAGACCAAAAAATTAATTTAAAAATACCCCTGATTAAAAAACAACAAAATGTTTACCGTTTTTATTGACATAATCCATAAAATGATAAACTACCGTTTTTATAGTGTTTGCGTATTTTAGTAAATAAAATGAAGCTCGAATATTTACTTAAATAATTTAAAAAACTTATAAATATTTTTTTTTAATAAAAAAGCTTTTCAGGGTTTTATTTAGAAAATTATCATAAAATTAGCGGGAAATCGAACAAAAGAACCAAATCTTGAGATTCAAAAGCTCTCATCAGTCTTGTGCCAAACCCTAAACCCAAACTCTCACCTTTTTGATCGATGGAGAGGATCTACGTCACGGTTAGGGCGAGACCTCTCTCCCCGGAGGACTCCAAGTCCAGTCCATGGCGGATCTCCGGCAACTCCATCGCCATTTCCAACCAATCCAGCAAGTTCGACTTTGGTACCTCTCTCTCCCATTTTCTGATTTTTTTTTTTTTGGTTATGATTTTTATGAAATTGCGTGAATTTGCCGCTTTAGATAGGATTTTTGGGGAGGAATGCAAGACCTTCGAGGTTTATGAGGCCCGGACGAAGGAGATTGTGGCTTCCGCTGTTCGTGGATTCAATGGTATGTTTATGTGTATGATCTAAAGCTTTTTCTTGATGGAATGTGATTGTGGATTCTGGGGCTCATTTTCTTTATGTTTGCGCGTTTTTCTTTCCAACAGGTACAGTTTTTGCATATGGGCAGACTAATAGTGGGAAGACACATACAATGAGAGGTTCTGGTAGTGAACCAGGCATTATCCCTCTTTCTGTGCATGATTTGTTCCAGAGCATACGAGAGGTATCATCCCTTTTGTGTTTTTGTTTTTCCATTTAGCAAAGCACATTTTTTTTTGCTAATGAAACCCAAAACAGTGTGCTTTATTCTTGCTTCAAATGATTTGTGTGAAGAAAATTAGAATTGGTCTGTAAGAGGAAATTTCAGGAGCATCTTGTTGATTTGGTTCCTAGATGATGAAATATTGGTATTTTAATCCTCAGGAATGATTGTTATTTAGATCCTTTCACTGTTTTAGTGATTAGTAAGTATAGTCGTGTTCATTAGTCATTTACTCTCAAATTCTATTTGTAATGACTTCCAACATGTTGTTGAGTGAGACTGGCTCATTTCTATTCATATGCGAGTCTTAACTCTTTGATGGTACTTCTTAGAACTAGAGCATTGCTAGCCAACCATGCTTGACCATGAGCTTTTTTATTGTGTCAGCTTGAGATAGGGAATCAATTTTTAGCATGCATAATTAGCTCTGGCTTGACCCACTTTTCTACATTGATTATGCGTGTTTATATTGTTTCGGGCAGCTCTGAATTTCTGAATGGTAAAAGGAGAACTGTAGAGAAGGGCCAATTACCTCTTAATCTCAAAATGTTCTTCTTCTTCTTCTTCTTCTATTTTTTTTTTTGATAAAAAGAGCTCGAAAGCTGTATTATTAAAAAACTAGAAGCCAAAAAACAAACAGAACAGAAAGAAGAACAAAAGGGAAAAAACTAGAGGAACAAAAGAAAAAGAAGAAAAAAACACAAAGAAGAAAAAACTCTTAAAACGAGAGAGACAAACAAACAAGGAAATTACATTTTGTAATGAAAACCTTGTCAAATTGAACATGAGCAAGCAATGCTCACTAGGAGATCAGTTCGAGTTTATTTCAAGCTTTGTCTGCAATGTTGATCCTGGCTTATTTAACAAATGCGAGTTTTCCCTGACCTTTTGCCTACCTCAACAAAAGGATGCTCATTTAACAACCACAGTAATGATTTATTTTTTTTTGAAAAATGATTACTCGCTATCAATCTTGATTCTGCTGTCAGGAGAAATATTCTTTGTCATATTTTGGTGAGCTGTATAGATTCTCAAGTATGTATTCACATGTTGGAAATGGATTAAACAGTAATTTGACCATATTGCTTGTAAATAGTTCTGTTATTTACTTGTATGCTTCTGCCATAATGTTTTTGTGGTATGCATGATGCTTTACTGTCAAAAGTTTTGCCTCTTGCTTCCTAGGATGCGGGTAGAGAATTTTTAGTGCGCATGTCTTATATGGAAATATATAATGAAGAGATAAATGATTTGCTAGTTCCTGAACATCGAAGGCTCCAAATCCATGAGAGCCTTGAGGTATGATATTCGTAGTCAATTTTATAATTGCTTTATGTGTTTAACCTTGAGTTAAAATTTGAATATTAGTTATTCTATTTTCTTTGTTGAAGAGAGGCATTTATGTGGCTGGGCTAAGAGAGGAAATTGTTACGTCTCCTGAGCAAGTCCTGGATTTCATGGAGTTTGGAGAATGTAAGGCATTTAAAGCAAGCACACACTTCTTTAATATTTCCAAGATTTCTTGATCACATGCCCTTGTGCTCACCGTTATATTTTTTCAATCATACAGCTCATCGTCACATTGGGGAGACCAACATGAACCTCTACAGCAGCAGATCTCATACTATTTTCCGTATGGTATTGCTTCTTTTTTGAATGCCTGTTGTCTTTTAAGCTAGAGTCACTTGTCTTGCATTCATAATTTAATGTGATTGCAGATAGTCGAGAGTCGAGAAAAAGCTGGAGACTCTGATGAAAACAACTCCTGTGATGCCGTTCGCGTATCTGTTCTTGTATGTTAAAATCCATATATATATATATATATATATATATATATGTATATATGTTTCTCCATAATCACTTTTCACTGGAGCAAATTTTCAGATGCTATATTTTATACTGGACATTCTCTTGTACAGAATCTTGTTGATTTAGCTGGTTCAGAGCGTGCTGCCAAGACTGGTGCAGAAGGTGTGCGCTTGAAGGAGGGTTCCCATATCAATAAAAGCTTAATGACACTAGGGACTGTCATAAAAAAACTCAGTGAAGGTGCAGATATCCAAGGGTGAGCTACCGGTCTGTTGTCTAATCATTCTAGACATGTTTATGTTTCATGTGCAATTTCCCATGTTAAGTGTTTGGTACAGGGGTCATGTGCCTTATCGGGACAGCAAACTTACTCGCATTCTGCAACCCGCACTTGGTGGAAATGCCAATACTGCCATCATTTGTAATATTACTCTTGCACAGGTAGTTTACTTGGATCATTCAACAAACCTGGCATTATTCACCTTTCAAAACTGGCTTGTTGCTATATTTATTTGCAACCTTAAATGGGGTGCATGTGTGTGCGTGTTTTTGGGTACTTGAAACTAATGTAGGAATGAGTTAGTTTGTATTGCCTTGCTGCCATTTATCAAAGGTCACTCCTTGCTTATGTGAAGGAGGATTAAGGAGGCATTTATAGTTGATATTTAGTAGATCCATCCCTGCACATAAAGTATGTTATCAAGTATTTTGCAAGGTCCCAAAATCTTATTGTACAAAAAGGACTTCACATTGCTGACTATTTCAAAGGAATAGATGGACCAGGGAGACTTACATTCAGCTCATACATTATCTTTAGTTGGTTTGCATTAGCCTTCAAGCTTGTATTGCAAGTTGTGTCAAATATATAGCTATTAAACATTTGTTGTTAATTGAAATTACAAGTTTGAGCTTGAGTCCTTGTTATCTTCAGAGTGGTTTAAATACATATCCATCTTATGGCATTCAAGCACGAAAATTATTTGGACCCTGAAATTTTGCAACAATCTCCTGAAGCTGTGTGCATGTTATTGTAGTCTACTTTTCTTTCCTGATGTGTTCTGACTTAGATTAGAGCTCTTTCCGGTGAATGAGCTCTTCTTTTGATACAAAGTTTTGTAAAATACTTTGCTTGGTAGGAATCTTTAGTTATTTTGATACTGTCATATTCGTACTAGTTAGAAAATTATTAATTTACTCAATTATTTGGTTGCAGGTTCATACAGATGAGACAAAAAGCAGCCTTCAGTTTGCAAGTAGAGCTTTATGTGTTAAAAATTGTGCACATGTCAATGAGGTTGTCTTTAGATCAGTCACATGCCATCCAATTATGCTATGACTTATTGTTATGCATATGTATCCCACAAATGCTATTTTTCTAATCATGCCATGTGAATTATCCTTACCTACATTTGGCAATGAGACAATTTGTGTTTATTGCACTGTTATGCAAGTTAATTAGAATATGGATCATCCTGTTGTCAGCATGTTCCTACAAGTTATGCTCTTGTCTTTGTTGGCAGATCTTAACTGACGCTGCACTTTTAAAACGTCAAAGAAAAGAAATTGAAGAGCTACGGGCAAAATTACTGGTTTGTTGATTAAAATGTTCAAATTTTAATTCTTTGTTGTCATCAGAAATTTGAAACTACTTTTTATCTTTATTTTTCTTTTTTCTGCACTAGGACTCTCACTCAGAGCACTGGGAGGAAGAAATTCTGAATCTACGGAATACTCTTCTACAGGTCTAATAGTCTGACCGTGTAAAAACTTCCATGTTTGAATGCATTTTGTTGCCTGTGATGACTTATTTTCAAGTTCTAAAATATCTTTTGTCTAGAGCGAACTAGAAAAAGAAAGAATAGTTCTAGAGTTGGAAGAGGAAAAGAAGGCTAAAGCTCAGCGTGAAAGGAGGTTGATGGAACAAGCAAAGAAAATTGCAAACCTTAGTTCAATGGTGTTCTGCTCTGAAAGAGATGAAAAGAGTTCTTGTGCCAATAAGGTAACCTGCTTTCTAATTTCTAGTTTGTATTCAATCGGATGTCAACTAATGGATTATTGCTTAAAGCACTCTTGATGAACATGGTTGTCTATGGCCATATGCAACAAATGTTTATTTACTTAACATATGGTTGACAAGCATTTGCAATCCACATAAAATTGACATGCATGATAGTTTTAGGTTTTTGGCATCTTTTATTTGTGAAGCTTATCTGTTAGAAATGTCAAACAACTCATGTAAGAGTTGCTGAGGCAGTCGCTCTTTAAGTGAGGAATCTCAAGGAGTGTTGGGTAGCAAAAAAAAAAGTCCATTTCAAATAAATAAATAAATAAATACATAAATAAATAAATAGAAGGAAATTTTTATAATAATACTAAGAATAAGGCTTATGTTTGGGAATGATCATTTGGCTTGTTTAAAAAGACTCTTGAACTTCTTTTACTATTAAAAGATCCTCCCACATTTATTATTTTGTAGGTGAAAGTAACCTTGGATGAGTGAAAATGTTGTTAATTTAAGAATTAGTTGTTATATTGGTGAGGTGATGAGGATGAAGTAAATAAGAAAGAAGAATGAATATAAATATCTTCTTTTGGGTTGATTTGACAAATTTAAATATAAATGCATTTACATGATCCATGAAGGGATCATGAATTTTACAAATTGCTTAACCTCTGTGGAATTTATAGTTTGTGTGCTGTTGTCTTTTAGTTAGCAAAACTCACCTCTTTTTGGTGTATCCTTTAGTCATTTAATTTAAATGACTCAGTTAAGGAAATATCTACATTAAGCAAATTCTTTTTGCCATGTACTTAATTAGAAGTTCATTTGATTTGTAACAGCAAATCTGATGCCCTCACATATCTATAGTATTTATTATTGATTTTATTACCTGCATAGTGGTTAAAACTTCCTTTGTTTTGTTTGAACACTACCTTGTGCATGTTTTGCACATTTGAGAGAAAGCAGTTCTTGTTATTTATTGAGTCAAAAGGTCAAATACTTATGTTATTCATGTAGCTGTAAGGACGACTAGGCATTGCTGATACCTTCCAAATCCCCTGAAATGCTTTCCCTCATTCTAAGCCTCAAGTCGTTTTCACAGGAAAATAGGCATACCGGTTACCTTTTGCATAGGTGTGTTGCCAGAATAATTTCACCAATACTGACTAGTTTAAGATGATAAAGTAATATAGTGGCTCATATATAGAGCTATGAAGTATTCCTTCTTCCAGGCAAATGTCTGAGAGAGGATTTATTAGGCTGTAAATCCTATTTATAAGGTTACTCTGGTGTTCATTATGCATTTTAAGGTGCTTTTCTTACTTCCAAATAGTCAGTTCTTGTAGATAACTGTTAAAATGTGCTTTTCTTACTTCTGTCTGAATTTTTATATGTTTTACAGAATAAGAGGCGGGTCACATGGTGTCCAGCTCCATTATCATGGAAAATATTTAATGAGGTTAATGTTTTATCTTGCTTCATTTTCTCATTTAAGTAATAATATATATAATAACTTTTATGTGTTTTGGTAGTTAATGAGGTTGCAAATATATTATTCTTATAGAAGTTTTGTTACCTATGCGATTACTTTTATGTATTTTGGTAGTCATGATGCTTAAGGTTACCCTTGCAAGACTTACAGAAATGTATTTATACATAAAGCATTTGAAATTAAGCCCAAAGTGGAAATGCCAGTTATCCATTTGTGTGTATTGAGCATTTGCTTCTGAGTAGATCTTAAAGCTCTATTTGTTTGATAGCCAAAATGATGGCTCATGTTGCTATCAACTCTTACTCGGAAGCACCTATGAATGTACAAAAGTTCCTGTCTATTGAGGGATAAATTGAACAAGCTTTTGCCTCTTAGCAGATGATCCTTTCTTGTCATTATCAACATACTGTGACTAAGTGGGAGGACAATAAATTTTATGTATTCAAGTGGAGAACTTTATGGTTGACAAAAGGCATTTGAGCTTCATACTCCTTTTTGTTTATCTCGAAATTTCGTACTTTTTTGTGAACAGCCCTTCCAATGTTTTAATCTCAAAAAGCAATTAAAACCATTTAACACCCTCCGCTAAATGATGTAACTTCCAAATTAGCTATCCTCAATTAGTCGAAACGATGAGCAGACTATTACAGAAACCTCTTGATTTAGGATTTTGAACTTACAAACCACAGATGGTTGCTGATTGCTAAATAAAAGGAATGGGTGTTTATGTATGCAATTTCTCCTCTGTGGTCTACTTAATTATTGCTGAAAATATCAATGCAAGATTGTTTTTATGAAGATGCTATATTTTCCCCTTGGTTAGCATATTGTTGGCTTCCTGGAAATATGTATGGAACATTCTACAGGTAAAAGATGCCATCTTAATTTCAAGAAATACTATTTTGCATTCTTGCATAACAAATAATCAATGTGACATAGGGATGCTCAAGTAGTAGCTGTATTTAATTTGCTACCTTAAGTATATATGGTAATGTTCCTTTCCTTAATCTATGAATTTCATTGAACTCTTTGCTTAGTGTAACTTACAAGGTATTCATTGACATCAATTTGGATTCTGCCTTTATAAATATAACCTCTTACAAATTCAGGATTTACCTCCAAATCAGTTGGCTACTGTCAAAATGTGTGTTAGAGATGGGCAAGGCAAAGACCTACCACCTCCTTTTGAAGAGCTAATGCAACAGGATGAAGTTTCAATTGAAGACCAATATAGTGATCACTACTTATCTGATAAAGAGAATAATGCTGACTTGGACTTTTCTCTTCCTGATGCGCGTGCCTTATTGCATGTTACAAGCAGGAGAAAATTTCAGAGCACTAGGATTTGCTTGCCTTCGGTGTGTACAACCTTTCTCCTCACTTCACTCATTTTAGCTGGGAAGAGTAGTGATAAAATGTCATCTACTTGTCAGGAAATTGATGAATTAGCAGAGCAGCATGTTGGAAATGAATGTCAAACTTTGGAAGCTGAAATCCAGGTTTCTGTTCCCATTTATTGCTTTATTGGTGAAGTTAGCCTCCATTTTCCAACTGGCATGTTGTTTTTATCTAGGGTCAAGAAAATGATGTTGAAGTTCATAGACTAGAAAGCAAGTTAATGGAACTGGAGTCTACTCCCAGCATGGCAAGCTCTCGTCCTATCTATCAACAAAGTGAAGGTGCATCTTGTGGGCATGCAAGCTTAAGCGCAAGGGAATCAGAAGCTATCCTTGTGATTAAACAACTCCAAGATCAGGTCCTCTACTTGTGTTATTTCTTTGTAGAGTGCATTGATTCTTCTATTATATTTTTGCTTTACATCACAACATGTGTATTATTTATTTCCTGCAGATTAAACAATTAGAGTTGGAGAAGACTTGCATACAGAGTAATTTGGATAATGTTGTTGAGCTGACAACCAAACAAAATGATTCGTTTAGGAAAAAATATGAACAGGTGCTGTCCAATTCTTTATATGAAAACATTTTTGCCTTAAGGGCTTGAATTATGTCAATATCATGTGATCTAAAACTTTCTAATGCCAATTATGATTCAAAACTCAAGGCTGCTCAGTTCCAGCAACATGTTTTCAACTAATAGCCCCTCATTTATCCCATAAGTGGTAGGACTGCGCTCATGAGTGCACACACCCACACAAGTGTGCGTGTGCTTTTAGAAAATAGTCAATGTAGCTTAAAGCATACCAACTCGTACATAGATTTCAGTCTCAACTTGTTAGGTTATGGTTTTGTTATTATGATCACATAGCTTCTTGGTGCACATATTTGTATGGATGCAATACTATAAAATTTGCATACGGGCCACTTTTTTCTTTCTTATCTGTTAAAGCACCAACACTTTATGAACTCATGACTTCCCCCTAACATTTGCATTAGTTGTTGACATCATTGAGCATGATTCGCAACCTTTATTTTTAATGATCTCCTATTTTCTAAATTTTATTTTCTTAAATTTCTTAAAAGATCGGTGCACTATCAGATATCTCCCATGGATTCTGTGGTATTAGTTTACTATATAATGATGGTATACTTAATAAACATTGACATTTCTATTTCTTTCTTGCTGCAGCTTCATCAAGAGGTTCTAAGTGCGCATGATGAAGATAAGCTTGCTCATGAAAAATCTTACTCACATCCTAGCAGAACTTTTGATGAGGTTCTAATTCATCTTTCAAATTATAAGCATGATTGTTATGTTTGCATTTTTCCATTGATTTGTGACTAGCTTTGCTGAATTTGTGAATAACTAGTTTGAGATCTGTGCACTGACCATAACTATTTCCAGTTTTCTTTCCAAATGAAAACATATTCTTATCATTTTTCAGGTTCTTGAGTTAGACTTTTCTTCTAAGTTGTCTATTCAAATCCAAGGAGTAGCATTGGAGATTGATAATTCACGAGAAGTTGTGGGCACTCTTTCTTGTGTCCTGGAAGACTATGCCAAGAATTTCTCCATCCTTTCAGAAAGTTTACTGGTAATATGTGCATCTAAATGCAATAGCATATCTCCTTTTTTATTTGAAATATCAACATGTTGGTTGAGTTGTTTTCATTGTTTAATAATATGCATAATCTTTTACATTTTAACATTCAAAGTCTTTACCTTTTCCTGGCATCTAATGCCCTTGTTTATATATATATATATATATGTATTTGTGTGTGTGCATGCATGCACACACGTGTTTGTGGAAAAGCTAGCATCTAATTGTCATTTCACTATTAGTTTAGAGTAGTAGGTCAGTCGGTACATGCCGAGATATAGGCCTGTCTAGAATTACTAAATTGTATATGCTCATAGTTCTCTTGATTTTCTGTGGCTTATATAGCTTGATTTAGATTGTAGCAAGATTAATCTAGGTGGCCCTCTTTGACCACATGTTGTGGTTAATTCAGTTCAATCCTTGTAATGCCTGCCCTTGCACTGGCCTTACCTATTGACATCGTTTGTTTTTGTTTCTTGTTAGTGTTAGATGCAGATTAAACACATTACCTTGGCTTGATTCAACCTAAAAACTTAAATAGATAGGATGAGAGACCCAGGATTATTACATCCAATTTTACTAACTCAACTGATATGAGACTATTTATTACTCTAGCTACTGTCTCTAAATAATGATACAAAAAGCTGAATTAAGGAGGTCTGGTTGTTATATCACTTCACATAAGTTTAATAAGTGGAGAAAAAAAAGTCTAGATTCTAGGGTGTAAATAATATATACATGAGTCAAGTGCTATTTTGGAAGAAATAAATAATGATTTAAGGAGCTGTTGAAGAATTAATCTTTCTTGCTTTGTAGATATTAGATCGAGTCATCCTTATTTAGACATAATTAAGATGAGGAATTAAGAAATGGTATCGCTGACTTCATGTGTTGTCACATTTACAAGATCTCTTTCAAAAGATATAAACGAGGAACTTATGACCTTTTTTTTGTGGTTTATAATGTGATTTCCAGCTAGAGTAAGTTTCTTCCACATGCAAGAAAATCTTAGTTAGCCTCTTTGAATTTTGGAACTTCAGTTTATGATAGGCTATGCAGCTGGAAATAGTAATCTAATTTTCTGCCTGATCTAGGAAAAATTTCAGTATCACAATGCTATGATTTTGTTTCAAAATAAATGCAGGATAACTTGTTTTACTAATATCAGATCAATTTATGATCATGATCATCCCTCAGTATGACTTGAAACATTCTCATATTCTATGTTTCTGTAAAAAATACAATGAAGCATTTCACTTTTTTGCGCTGCAAACTTGCATGTTGTAATGTAATTTTGTGGATTGGTTTCATGCAGTGCGTATGATTTAACTATAACACTCAGTTTGTTGTTACTTCCTAACAGAAACCTTTTGGTTATTTTAAAAATTAGATATCCTTGACTCTATGCTTTGCCGTCTATGCTTATTAAATTGGTTAATCAGTGTCATCGGATGGTTTTTCTTTTCTTTTCTTTTTTTCACACCAGCTGTTATTCATTATTCTTCCTTTGGGGACATAATTGATACATTCTTTCTATTAAATCTCTATATGGGCTGTTTGTGGTATTTTTGTTTGTTAGTTTGCAGATTAAAATTTCTCAGTTTGATAAAGTCACTAATTTGCTAAGGTCAATTGTGATATTTATGCATGATACGTTATGTGCCGACAAACACATGATAGAATCAACACCATTAAATTATTAATCTGGGTGTCTCACTGTATTTTAGCCTGAATCTTTAATATGCATATGTTCAAAATTTTCCATTTTCTTAGGAACTCAAGTCAATTGCACATCAAGAAATGGAGCGATTCAAGCCAATCATTGGTGGTCACAGTCAAATAAACAGTTTTATGAAACAGAAAATCAATGAATTGGAGTTAGAAAAGGTATACTTGGATCCATATAGTTCAAAATGTGTTATTCACTCATTCATTTATGTCCGCATACTGCAGAATCTTGCACACAATCAATTGAGTGGCTATCACCAGCAAATTCATAAGTTAACATCTGACCTAGCTAATTGTGAGAAGATCCTGATGGTTAGGCAATTCCAATGATGACTATTCTGTTCTCTTTAGTTGCCTGTATTATTTCATATTTCCAGAATTGTGGCAGGAGAAAGATTTACAACATGAACTTGAGAAGGATGACCTCCTTTCTCAAATTCTCAGTCTGCAGAAAGAAGTTTCACAGTTGTCAAATTCTTCTTTGGCAAGGGAAAAAGAGACTCTCAGAAAGGATCTCGATAAAACAAAACTAAAATTGAAGGATACAGAATCCAAACTGAAGAATACCATTCAGGAGAAAATAAAGCTTGAGGTTGTCTTTATTAAGAGTTTAATTTTTGCAATCAACCTCCTTTTTTCTGGTAAATTGTTAACCCATGTCCTTCTGAAAACTTCCATTCAGGGTGAGCGAGCACAGGCCGAACGGGAGATAAAGCGTTTGCATGGTCAAAGGGCTCTTCTTGAGCGTGATATATTGAAGCGTGACTCACTAATTGATAAGCGCCGGGAATCAAAAACTTCTGATCTTGTCAAGGCAAAGGGTTTTACCAGTACAATAGAGCAAACTCTCCAGGTTTAATCAATTTTGATAAACTTTATACAGCAATTTTGTCTTTTTCTTTTTTATGATAAATGTAAATACCTACATAACATGAATCAGATATGGTTCTGATCTCAGTAGCTTTTGCTTCTTGAAATTGGCACACTTGCTAAACTATCAAACAAATTCTGCAAATCCTCTTCCATAACCTTCCCATGGCATGATCTCAGATGTTTGAACTTTTTGAAAACAAATGCTATCTCTAGTTCTCTCTCCATAGAAAATATAGTGAGAAACTAGCACATACCTCTATTTTGTACTGCCATACAAGTTATGGAAATTAGTTTACAAGCCACGATTCATGTGTTATTCTAGTCAAATTTTTTAATGATGAACTAAACTTACCAATGGTACCTAGAAGCACGAGATTATAGATGGTATGTTACAATTTAGACCCAGGTTTGACATGTAGGTACCAAGTAATTTTGGAGCGCATGTTGAATGAGTAAGCTATTCTCCTGTGTAGATGGTGACCTTTAGAGCCTTTCTTATTAGCTTGCTAAATTTTTTTGTAGATATGAGCTGTGTATTTGTTCTATTTCTGGTAGCTGTCAGAGGGTACATGATTTTGCATTTGCATATTCTGTCCATACTCATTTCCTGATACTCCCATGTTTGTCCGACTTTGTAGTTTTTCTTTATTCTGGCACATGCATCACGATTAGTATCTTGTCAAGCACCTAATTTTTAGTCAAAGCTCCTTTTTGATAGAAAACAAACGTGAGAAATTTTCTTTTTACCTTTCTGAATGGTTCAATTTAATGTTGTTTGTAAAGGATGAGTATCAGAAGCTTGAAGTACATGCATTTGAAATGGAAGCTAAACTTGCTTCCTTGAACGAGGCTTTGGCAGCTGCAATAGAAGAGAAGCATGAAGCATTTTCAAGGAGTGAAATTTTAGATTCAGAGTTGGAAGCTGTATCTAGCAAGTTGGAATCAGCAAACGATGAAATAGAATCATTACAAGATGATGTGACAAGGATGGTATAATGTTACTCCTGCCATTACTTTACTATATATTTTTTTTCCTTATGACATGACTTGAAGACTCTCTTCTCTTAGGATATTCATTTGTGATTTCCTTTTCTTGCATGCCTTTGTTTTGCAGAAAAAGAAGTTAGAAGAGTCAGAATCACTTCGTAAAGAATTAGAAGTTTCTCTTGGTTTGCTATCCAGAGAAAAAGAAGAAATGGGATTGGTAATTTGTGATTAACTGCAGTTACAAATAACCCTCTGGTTGCCTCTTTTTCACGAGCAAAGCTATTTATTCGTTCTTGTTTTGTTTGATATCCAGCAACTTACAGATGCTCTTCTAGAAGTGGAGGCAGAAAAGTCAACATGGCCATTGAAGGAGAAAGCACTCTCAGAGTCCAATGAGCGGGTGAAGATGTTGGATGATGAGATTTTTAAAATATCAAAAGATTTATTAGAGGTATTGCTCTCATTATTTGTACTTTTTTCTCTTTTTCTTGCATTTCCATGTGAGTTCCCTTGATGATTCCCCTAACTACAGACTTCACTGCCATATGATTATAAGAAGAAAATGTTTCTGATTTCAGCTATGCCCTCTATTAACTATTCCATAGCCACGTAAAGTTCTCCAAATATATGCACTCATAAGCTTGCAGATCATGTTGGTGTTTTATTTATTTTACCTAACGCCATTTGTCCTGATTTCTTCAGCAATCATTTGATTGTGGATTTGGTTTCTGAGATAAGACTTTACATTTTGTACAATGAATTCTATAATGAGTTTCATCGATGGCATCTCATGAGTCATGACATGAAAAGATCTCCTCTTTCCATTTTTGTCCATGAATTTCTCTGTTTCTTATTTATAGAGGGTAATGACTTAGAAGGTTTATAATATTTTGTTGTTGTGTGTTTAACTTATTACAGGGAGGGGATTTTAGGCTAGTTGGGGAATGATCATTTTCTGCATTACTGTGAATATATCTATTGTGCTGAAACTCACAGCCAAGGGCATCATTTGACTCCTCGATACCATTTTATGTGTTATTTATGTTCCATTGACTCTATCTTTCTCAGGAATAAAGTATGTTACTAGATTTACAAGTCAAATCAGTCATTACTGCTACAGTGCTATGCAATTTACTTGCTCTATATTGAACTTGTCTGTGTTCTAGGCTGTGATGAATGCATTGGATGACTTGGTTGATATGTTGTAGGTTTTGTGGCGGTATATCTTTTTTCTTTGGAAAAAGTAAGACGACAAGCTTGTTAATAATGCAAGTAAAAGATAAATAACAAGTCGTTATCACGAACAATCCATATCAATAGTTACAAACTGGTTGAATGACATAAATTTACCGCAAACTATGAAGGATCTTTCATAAACAGTAAACAGTAATCCAACTCAAATGTCTTCACCTTTTCTGGGCTGACATAATCAAATTATGTTACTCACATATAATTTGCTTCTCTGTTTTTTTCCCCAAGTTTGTAGTTCAAGTTTTTACCCCAGAACAGGGTAATCCAACATTTTTTTTAAAAAATTTTTTTGCATTTGTTGCATCAGTGGAATTTTTTCTCACAATGACATGTACCAGGTGAAATGCCAACTGGAGTCTTGTAAGGAACAATGCACCATCCTGACAGAAAAGTTGACCGTATCTGAGGAAAATATGGCACTTGAGAAAGAGAACAAGTTAGTTTAATTCTTTCCCCTTCTTTGGCAAATGCAACTACAATAATCCGATATAATTGCCTCATAAAGAATAATGTGTCATATGGTTTTGGTACTTCTTTATTATTTTTCTTCCTGTTTTCTGGAGCCTGCATTGTTTTTTTAGATGTCAACCTTCTAGATTTTGTTGTGTTCGACAGTGCGTTATTGACTTCAGAGATTGTGAAGTTAAAGAATGAGCTTAACCAATTGTTAGTTGAGAAACTTGAATGTGCAGATGTAAGTGCTTTTGATATGTCATTGCTTGCTCACGTCAATTTAGCAAGTCTTAGTTTCTTGGTGATGATGACTGCAGTTGAAGTCAAAATTTGAGGATCTCTCATCTGAACATCATCATGCTTGTGAAGAAATGAATAAACTGCAAGAAAAGCTGGCCATCCTTGCCAAAGAAAGAGATAAACTTCAAGTTGATGTCAAAGAGATGGGCATAGGACCAGATATTTTAAATGACTACCAGGTCTCATTCTTCTTAACAAAATGATAATTTTGCAATATTTTACATATCCTCAAGTTTATGAAACTTCGGACTTACATGCTGTCCTGTATAGAATTTTAAGAATCAAAACCTTGCATTATCAAGCGAGAGAGATAATGTACTGTCTCGAAATCTAGAGCTGGAATCTGCCAAGGCTGAAGCTGAAATTCTTAAGAGAGACTACGAGAACATGGTAATGTTATTAAACTTCAATGTCACCTTGCAATTCTTGACATGTCCTCTGAAAAATCAGATTCTTGTTATCTTACAGTTATCCGAAGCCAGAAATGAGCTGGTGGAAGTGAAAATCAGGATGCATGATGTAAGTGTCAACAACTTTATTTATGCTGTGTGTTAGGCTCATATAAATTTTCCAATTAAGATCGTGGATCGGCATTATAGCCTTTTAATCCAGTTGTTTTGTCTTGCACCAAATGGGGGTAAAAAAGGTTAATTCATACAAAAGAGCTCTCAATTGAAGGCTCTAATCAATCTTTTGTTTGTCAAGTCTTGTTGGATAACATAAAATTTTCTGCGAAGTTTCTCAAATTGATAGTTAGGCACATCTTATGAATTTTCTTCTTCTATAATGTGCCCAAGAATTTCAAGTTGTCTAGCAATGTTTATGTCACTTAATTTATATATTCAGGAAGAGTTGAACAACAACAAAGAGACGACAAAGCTCAGAATGCGGCTTCGATCCATGCAATCAAAATTGGACATGTTCCGCGGCAGGTACAGAGATCTAGTAGATGAGAATGGACTTATGAACAGGAAATTTGAAGAAGCATCTTCCAAACTTAAGGAGCAATTAGGCTGCTATGGAGTCGAGATACTTCGCCTGAAGAAACAACTATCAATGAAAGAATAAACAGGTATTATCCTTACTCCTTGACTTTTTGTCTACTCATAATTGTTCTATCTTTCAAGAATTATCAGCTCATTCCCTGTTTTGCTTTCTGTTAAGGTTGTTCAGTTATGGTTCCGGACGAAGAAATCATGCACATTAGGGAATGTTAAGTAATACCATGGTGTGTAATGGTGTGATCATGTCAACAAGGCTGAAACCAGAATGATTCTTGTATAGACTTCATCTTTTAGTTCCTCTTAAGGCTATAAATGTATTTGTTTCTTTTTGTATTTGTCTGTATTTCTGTGTTATTCTGTTCATTCATGTTTCATGTTGTTTGATGAGGAAGCATCCAAGTGCAAGCTATAATTGGACCACCAACCTCAACACAAGTTGAGTTTGTGATTGAGCTTGGAAAATGGAAGAAACAAAGAATTGGATTTTGGACACCAACCAATTAATTTTGTGAGGAATTGAATTCAAATAACATTACTTTTGCTTTTCTTTTTTTTTTTAATTATAATTCTCAGATATTACATTGTGTTTGATGGATTATGTTATTTAAGGTTGAGAAAGTTAAAGAATATTTTGGTTAATAAGATAAAATAAAATCAATATTTTCTTTTGTCTTGTAAAAACATTTTTTTTTTTTTTGGGAAGTTCAGACCAGTGCTTATTTTTATTTGGTTATATTTATGTGAGAAACCAATTTAAACACCCTCAAATTGCTTATAAATTATTGTAATATAAATTTTGGTAATATAAAATAAATATTTTTGGATGGAAAAAATATAATTTAAAATACCCTTAAATTGTTGGAATTTGTATTTAATTGATTGTTTAAAACTATCACCGTAAGTTTAGCATTTCATTGGTTTTTACATAAGAATAACCTAAAAAGCCCCAAAAATATTCATGGGTATATATAACCTAACGCATGTCTAATGAAAACATTTGAAACATATATAATGACCATATGATCTGTTAGCATCGGATCCTGAAGGCACAAGTGTGTTAAGAGAGTAACTTATTCACTTTACAAAAAAGACAATATATATATATATATATATATATATATTTGCAATCTTCTACTATTTTTTGCATTCACGCATAAATAATAATATGGTCTCAACTACAAATTAAAGTTTTGATATTAAAATCTCTTCAAATGATGAAAAAAATTGCAAATAAAGAAATCGAAAGAATAAGATACTCAAAATATTTAATCAGTTAAATGACTATTGTGCCATTTAGGTGGAGTATAAACATCTTTTAGAAGAAGTATCTTAAATATCTTATCTTTCATGTGGTAGAACTCAAGATCTTTATATTGGATGCAGTTCGATTTGAGTTTTAGAGGGTTCACCCTGACCCTCTTTAATTTTTTCTTTCTTCTACTTTCCCTTTTGAACCCTCGTTCCAAACAGACTATAAATACGCATGCATTTATATAAGATATTTTACCAACATTTGTCTGCCTAATGACCGATATATAGCATTTTTTTTTTTGGGGAAAGAGCTCAGAGAGCTGATTTTATTGATAAGAAAAAAGGTTTTACATTGTTTAAGGATTACAAGCCCAAATCAAAAGAACAGACAAGATAAAATACAGCTGAAAAAGAAAGAAAACTAGAAATAAAAACCATTTACAGAGAATGTTTTCATGACCCATCTAGGTAGGTCTCGGCCAGAATGAAAGAGGCAGAGAGAGTGATTGTTGCTACCAGTAGTGGCCAGAGCTGAAGCTGGTAAAATCCAATTGGCTGGGATATCAACAAGAGAAGGATTACCCGCAATGTGAAGGAGATGAGAGATTTCAGATAAAGCTGGAGCATGTCTCCAAGTTGTAGGAAAGCAACCATCATTCAAGGCAATGGAAATTGCAGGGTTGCAGTGGAGAATATGACTAATATCCATTTGTCTGTCAATAGCCGAGCGAACAGCCAGACCAAAAGCAAGAATGCCGGCTTCAAAATGAGACTCTGCCAAGAAAGAACAGTTTCCTGCACACGAGATAATATGATCATGATTTGAAACAAAAAAACCCAACTTACCAATCAAGGTGCTGGCATTCCAGCCTTGAGCAAAGAAGAGGAATAATCCATTGCTGTGGGAGAAATTGTTTAGAAGAAGCTTGCGACCCAAAAGAGAAGAGTTCTCCTGCATAAAATCCTTAACATGGGCGACAGCTAATAATACAATGTTAGAGAAATTGGGACTGAGGTTATTGAATATGGCATCACAACGAGCTTTCCATAAATACCAAATACTAGCAGCAATAACAGATATAGCAAAAGTAGAAAGATTATAATCAACAATCCAACAGCTAGTAGAAATAGTATCAGGGAAAGAAAATAAAATGCCCATGTTATTGGAAACTATATGCCAGACCAGCTGAGCACAACGACAATCAAGAAATAAGTGATCAATAGATTCATTTTCAACATTGCAGAAAACACATAAGGTGCTAGGGCTAATGTTGATGCTATTAAGGAAATCAGTCGTAGAAATTTTACCATACAGCATAAGCCAAATAAAGTGTTTTACTCTAGGAGCAACATGAAGCTTCCACAGTTTTTTCCAGCCAGACCATTCTAGATTCAAAGTAGAGTTATAATTTAAATGATTATATATAGCTGAAGAAATTTTAACATTAGAAGTATGAGGAAACCAAACCCAGTAATTGTTTCCTTCAAAATCATAAGCACAAATACAAGGAACCAAAGAGCCTAAAAGATCTCCAAACAAAAAATTAAGCTGGTTATGGTTCCACTGATTTAAAATCAGAAGATCAGGCAAACTAATGGAGTTAAAATCATTATTAATATTCAGAAAAGTAGGCTTGAATGCAATAGGGATATCAAAAAGCCAAGGATCAAATAAAAAGGAAGTTTGATTAGGATTAAAGGATTTGATCCATAAGTTTTGTTTGAGAATCTTGGCATTGCGGCAAATACCTCTGAAAATCCAAGAACACTTAGCGGGGATAGGATCGAGTCAAAAAAATTTAATCTACCATACTTCATACGAGCAATGTTAACCCAAAAAGATATTTTTCCGAAAGTTAAGAAATTTAAAAAAACATTCTTGGCCATAAGAGAAGTTTTAACATATTCAAGGTTCCGTGACCCAAGCCCCCTCAGATTTTTTTATCGAGAACGTAACTCCAATTCACAAAGCATGGATGCCCTTTCCATTGCCCCTTTAAACCAAAAAGAAATCCCCGACCAACTTGGTTATTTCTGAAGAACAGATTCCGGAACAGGATAAGCAAAGAGATAATAAGTAGGGATTGAGAGAATGGAAGAATTTAAAAGAATTGATTTAGCTGCAGAAGAGAGCTTATAGGTTTTCCAGCGAGTGCACAAATTTTTAATCTTATCAATCATTGGTTTAAAGAATAATGCACTGAGTTGTTTTGGAGAAATAAGGATGCCCAAGTAAGTAAATGGGAATTGTGCTTTAGAAAAACCAGTAATAGAACAAATACTATGGGCCACCCTATTATTGAACCAAGAGGGGAAATAAATATGAGTTTTAGCAAGGTTAGGACATTGACCTGTCAAGTTTGAATAGATAGATAAACAAAAATTTATGTTTCGGGCAACAGATCTAGAGGCCTTAGAGATCAGGATAATGCCATCAGCAAACAATAAATGATTGAAGTTATGGGGCAGATTGCAATCAAAACCTGGGATCAAATTGGTATACAGAGCTCTATTCATAATGGCTGAAAAATTTTGAGCAGTCAAGATGAACAAGTAAGAGGATAAGGGATCACCCTGACGGATACCCCTAGAAGAGGAGAACCAAGGAGTGGGTATGCCATTAACAAGGATAGAGAAAGAGGAAGATAAAAGAATAGCACGAATCCAGGAAATCCATTGATCAGGGAATTGCATTTTGGTCAAGGTTGCAAGAATTGCACTCCATTTCATTGTGTCATAGGCTTTCTCAATATCTAATTTGATAAGCATCCTAGGGGGGCTAGTGTGGTCAAAATCAAGAGAGTGAACAACTTCCTGAACTGCAATAGCATTATCGAAGGCCCCTCTTTCCGAAATGAAACCAGCTTGCTCTCTACCTACAAGCGTAGGGAGAACAGGCTTGATTCTATTCGAAAGAAGCTTCGATAAAATCTTATAACAGATATTGCAGAGCGAGATGGGACGGTAATCAGAAACCAGCCGAGGATAAGGTTTTTTGGGGACAAGAGTGATATAAGTTCTACCCCAGGAGGAAGTGAGATGAGAATTTTGAAAAAAATATTCAATAGCATCAACTAAATGGTCACCAATGTCATTCCAAAAAAACCTATAAAACTCAGCATTAAAACCATCTGGACCAGGAGATTTACCAGTAGGCAGATCAAGAAGGGCAAGAAAAATTTCTTCCTTAGTAACCTCCCTAACAAGGAGCTGACCAACATCAGGAGGAACAAGAGGAAGATCATCAGGCAGAGCATGAAGAATATCGTTGAAATTGTCATAATTAATAGAACTAAAATCAGGCCAGAGATTAGAGTAGAAAGTCATGAAAGCGTACTCAATGCTGGAGTGACTGGAGTGAATGTTACCAGAGGAGTCCATAACTTGAGATATGAAATTATGATGAGCATGGATGCGGGCAGAATTGTGAAAAAAATGTGTATTTTTATCTCCGTCGCAAATCCACAAGAGGAGCGCACGCTGAGCCCATTTAACAGAAATTTGGCGTTGGATAGCTGCAAGCCTAGAATACTTGGCCGACAGATTAGTTTGAGAATCAAGAGTATCATCCATACCTTCTAATTTAGAGATTTCAGATTCAGTCTGATTAAGAGCAATCTCTAAAGAATTAACACCAGAATTCTTCCAAAAGGTAAGCTTGAATCTAATACAAGAAAGTAAGTGAGACATAATATGAAGAGGGTTACCATGAGCGGGAGACAGAAGGGCAGATCTAACAGTGTCATGACAACCAGTAAAGTCCAACCAGTAGTTTTCAAACCTGAACAAGTACTGTTTAGGAGTATCATGCAGGGATATCGATAAAACAAGTGGTGAATGATCCGAAAAACTACGGGACAGATGAGAAAGAGAATAGTTTTTAAAACGGGAAATCCAAAGTAAGTTAACGATGCAACGATGCAACGATCAAGACGAGCCCAACGACGAGCTAGGCCACGTTGATTATTACACCACGTATAGGGGGAGCCTGAAAAGTTAAGATCGAAAAGATTATTAGTATCAACAAAATCCCGAAAATAGTTAGCTTTACTAGAGTAGTAATGAAAATGACCCCCTTTATGCTCAGTCGGGAACAAAATAGAATTGAAATCCCCGATAATAAGCCAAGGATATTGAAGAAGAGAGATTTTAGAGAGCTTATTCCACACTGCACATTGAGAAAAAACTCGACTAGAATTGTACACAACAGAGATAATAATACTAGAGAAGAAGTTAGAAGATATCACCAGATGAAGGACGCGTCTAGAGAAGGCAATAGGGGACACCAACCCTAAGCATTTCTTCCAGCAAACAACAATTCCTCCAGAAAAACCCTCAGCAAGGATGGAAGCCCAATCCCAAGATTTGGAGAGTTTAGAACTGAACTTACCAACACGCTCAAAGTTAGCTCTGGTTTCCACTAAACATAGAATAGCAATATCTTTTTGACGAATAAGACGAAGGGTGCGGGCAAGGGTTTCCCGGGAAGAGAGACCTCTGCAGTTCCAACAGCAAATCTTTTGTGCATTCATCATAATCAAAGTAGATTTTAAAGAAAAAACTCCTTGAAAAAGAATACAAGATAGGAACAGATTCAGGAAAGACTAGAATCACCCAGTTCCAACCTTCCCTTCTTCTGGGAATCCACATCTAGGAGAGAACCCTTGCGAATAAGAGTACCACGCCGGGCTTCCTCCTGGTACTGGTCAAGAGTCATGAGATCGTCAGGCTCATCTTCTTCAGACATCAGGGCATCCGATTCATCTGAAGCATCAGTATCTGGTTCACTATCTTCCTCCATAGAACCGTCTTCAAGGGCAGCAGTGACCCGATCAACAAGGTTTGAATGATCAGGATTAGGGTTTGTCGAAGAAGTAGAAGGGTTTTCAGTAATAGATGACAAAAGGACAGGGGGAGGGGAGCGATGCCTACGATCCCTCTATCCATTTGTCTTGGGATTGATCTGTATAGGTTGAGTGGGAGGAGAGATGGTCTCCAACAGTGCATGAGAAGGGACTTGAGAGGACGTTTCAGTGAGCTTAGTGGAGTCCCTAGGGACATTGGAATGGAGCGAAACCGAGTTCCCAGGTTCAAAAGGAAGTGCAACGGGAGGAACGGCCCCAACAGCTATGTCAGAATGAACAGAGAGCTGCAGTCATGGGGAATCGTGCGAAGTGACAGGGGGAGAGTGACGCCGCCCACTAGCGCCTCCCCTGAGTCCACCACGTAAGCTCATACCAGCATTGCCTCGGGATGACCGCTCGTCGCTTCTCGGGTCGGCTGCCGATCCCGCAACCGCACTGGGAGTGCGAACACTGCCACCGCGAGAACGGGAAAGGCCACGCCGACGAGAGATGAGTAACCACGGTCCGAAATCCGATTCAGGTTCCGGGATAGAAGAAGACGACGGATCATTGATCTCGCTAGGAGGAGGGAAGGGGACAGCATCACTTGCACCGGTTCCGACAACCAAGGGAGACGGCTCCTGCCTAACCTCCTTCCCTCGCTGCTGGCGAGGGGCTGATAGACATTAGCCTTCCCGGTTGTTGGATCGCGGTTGCAAGAATTAGACCCATGCCCTATCACTCCACAAGAATAACAGAATGTTGGAAGACGTTCATACAAGACAACGATGAAGACCCGATGAAAATCATCTCCAAGCCAGAAGCCTTTGCAAAGCGGTTTAGAAAGATCGAGTTCGATGCAGATCCTGGCATACTTGGTACGGGTTAGAGAAAGAGTAAGCTCATCTATTTTCAGAAGATTACCCAATTGATAAGTAATGGTTTCTAAAGTATCTCCACTCCAGAACTCAATGGGAAGATTATGAAGTTGGATCCAAATTGCAGCCGTTGTGAGCTTTGTGAATGTTGGTTCAAAATACGGTCGCCAGGGAGACAACTGAAGAATGATGCCATTAATGGTCCAAGGTCCTTCAGAGATAAGTCGCTGCATCACAGACTCATTAGAACAACGTATAAGAATAAAACCATTAGGAAGGTCAGAAATCAGAATTTCTCCAAAGCTTTCCCATTTCTTCAGGAGTATTGACTTCACTTGTTCAAATAGTGGGGGCTTTCCGAAGAATTTGCCGAAGAGTGAGTGTTGGAATCTCATGCGGGCACGATTTAGAGTGTCGCTATCAAGCTTAACAAAATCGGTGGTAGTTTCTTTGAGTTTGTTAAGGACTGCTGGGTTGTGGAGGGGGGAGGTTTCTTGAGTTTTAGTGTGTTTGGAGGCGATTTGAGTCCAAGAAGGAGGAGAGGGGCGTAGGGGTTCAGACGAGGGAGCTGGCCCCCCACTTGCCATAGCAAGAGGGGGAAGAGGAAGATGAAGCAGAATCAGAGAGGAGAAGAGGGAGCTGGTTTACCGATATATAGCATTGAATCCCATGATTAATCTGCAAGGCTGAGGGCTGCCTAAAGATTCTAAAGGATGGTGATAAAGGTAATTGAAACAACATTTTGCATCATAAGCAAGAAGGAAAATTTATCAACTGAATGAACTTCATCTTTTTTCAGAACAGTGAGAAATTTATTTTCTTGTGTCAATCTTCTGCAGGTTAAGGTCATTGTGAACTTGAAAGGTAGGGAAAATGAACTCAGGAACACTGACATTGAACTTATAAAGTGTTTCCAATATGACATTGGTCGTGTAGTGTAATGGTGCAAATACTACATATTTGTCTTAAAACTTCTAAAAATAAAAGGGTCCTTTTTTTTGCTTGGATAAAAGTTTGCATTTTCTCTTGTTTACATTTCGTTTCCAGCTCTGCGGATTTTGCTTTCAATTTTCATTTAGATAAGAAAAAGAATTATAGAAGTTGTGGTTGAGGAGTCTAATTAATGAGAAGTACTAATTTTTCATTAGAGATCATTGTAGTAACAAGGCCAGGATACTGGGAAAGAATATTGTCTCAATGAAGAACAAACATAAGAGAGCATCATCTTCATTTCAATGACTGTTTCATTAAGAGGGGCCATACATATATAACTAAATTTAAGGTTATATGCAAATTCTTGTAGCAACTTCACTGCTGAACAAAATCAACCACACTGAAGAGTCAACATAACTAATAAATCTTTTCCTTCATCAGCAATAGTTTTGCTGCCAATAAATCAAGAATTTTAGCTGAAATTTAAAGCCTTCATAGAGTCATTTGAGATTATATGAAACTGTTTCTGTCTGTATGCATGATTTCTGCAGGAATTTTCACACCTAGTGACAGCCTAGCAAATGAAATCCTCGCAGCAGCCACAGAGGTAACAGGAGAGAATCTCTGAAGCATGCCACTGGAGGAGACTTATTGGAATTCATGAAAACAAGTGTTGCTGATATTATTGACTCCAGAGGCCGAACTGGTGGTTGTGCTGCACTGTTTCACATGTTTAAGATAATTCACCCTGTTATCCATTTCATCATCTTTTCTGGTAAACACACAATCTTTCATTGTTTCACAGTTTGCCAATGAGAAGATTCAATGGTTGAGTGTAGACGTGGCTGGGCTCACTTGGCACTTGGATTGATAAGAAAAACACAGTGACAGGGTTCGAAGTTTCCACTTTAATGGAGTGGGTGCTTAATAACTCTCCTTGATATGTTTCAAGCTCATGCACAACTACATTTTTTTTTCACACCTTTTTCTGCAATAACAACAAAAAGAAAGAAACTTTCTACTGTCTCAATAAATGTTGGAATATATGCAATGCTATATTTATTCCAGTTATTTCTTTGCATTATTTGATGTTGCAAATTCATAGCACCTCTGAATGTCAAGCTTTTCATTCCGACTTCAAATACTACACCGAAAGAAAGTTTGTCACTTGTTAACATACCTGAGTTCTCAATGACATTAAGGCAATTTATTAGCCATTGCGGAAATAAATTAACACCAACGAAAAATTTGACAAATGAAAGAACAAATCAGTCTCCTAAATGTGATTGATTCGGCAGTTTCAACCCTTTCATTGGGTCAACAGTGCTTCGCACGAGTTGTTGGATCTTCCTGGGACTCCACCTTCATGATAAACAGATAACCGAGAATCCAGAGAAACACATATGTGAATGGAGCCCAACATAAACATGCCAACAAGCTAAGAATGCTTCCTATGTATTGCGGGTCCTTTATATAGCCAAACGGAAACTCTGTTACCCATGGAATTTCCTTTCCAAAACGCACGCCATAGTAAGTTCCTGACTCACCTAGCAGTTGATAAACCCTGGAATATTGACAAATTTAAGCAGTTAATTTTAAATAAATGAAGCATCCTTCATATTGGCACTGTAAAAATGCATACCGATCACATATTACCCAAGAAGTAGAACGATTCAAATATATGTATATATATATATATATATATTCATATTCAATTGATTTCAGCATATCAAAGTTCACCGTTGTCAGAGAGCTTCTTTGCAAACACTCATCAGAAGGCATTGTTCGGCAAGTCATAAAGCACCTTTTGTTTCTTAAAGATTCTAAAGAAGTCTCTGTGCTATCATAAGACAAACCGTTTCAAAAACTGACTAAAGAAAGGACATTTCTGATCAAAATGATGATCATTGAAAGATCACCGTAAGCCCAAATACAGTGAAAGGAAAAGAAATATGAAGCCATCCTACATTTTTTATATCAGATTTGATCCTTTCTGAATGTCTTCACCCGCATAGATGAGAACTACACAGATTAGTGAAGCAAGAGCATTGGTCAATCTAAATTAACTGAAAACAAAGAAGACATTAGAAATAAGAAAAGAAGATGTCCAAGAAGCAAAGAACGTTTTCAATATGAATGGACTTTGAACTCTAGCCATATCACTTGCGTGTTAAATCTTGCAGTCTGATCATGAGCATTTTGTTGGATGTAAACTAAACCAAATGAAATAATCAAGGAAGAAGAGGACTAATTCATTGATGGATCTAGAAACTCAAAAAAATAGCATTCAAAATTACAATATAGAGGTTACCACGCTCCCATAAAGAGAACATAAGGTCTTATTGAATTTTCCATTCAAGCTACTTATCAAATAGTGAACAAAAAAAAAGTGCTCTTTAGAGAATACAGGAAACAACATGAGCGAGTCCAATATACGAGAGTATCTTGAAATGATAAGTGAATTCCACATAAGAAGTGATCTAATATACAGACGGTTTTGTTAACTACGTGACTTCAAATTGTAACAAGAGTTGAGCTATTGGGACTCTTATGGTTGAAGGATCGGTAATTTTTGAAGCAAAACATGCCTACCATTCCTCAATAGCCAATATTTTTCTCTTGAATCCAAACCTATCTATTGAAAGTTAAACAAAGAGTTAAACATCAAGAATTCACTATTTAAACCAAACTATACAAACAAACAAAAAACAATCCAATGAAACAAGAAAGAAAATAATAATAATAATAATAATAATAATAATAATAATAAAGATGGAAACTTAAAAACCAGAGAATTAGCCTATATTGTGTTGGAGTTCATCTCTCCTGGTTCTGGAACCAGAGAATACACTAGTTTCAGCCTATTATATTCTGACACGTGTCCCATATGATGTTATTATATTTTTCCTATTGTAATTGGGGACACGTGTCAGATTTTAATAGGCTGGAACCAGGGTATTCTCTGGTTCCAGAACCAGGGGAGATGAGTTCATTGTGTTGGTTGTGTTTCTAGATGAAAGTAGTAAAAAAGAATTTTCTCATTTGGATCACAAGTTTGGATCATTCATATTATACGATCTTTCTGTTTTTCACTTGATAATCCACTCAAAATCACAGATAAACACTTAATAAAAGAGCTAACAATGACACAAAAAATGGCTCTAATGAAACAAATATCATCTCAATCAACAAACCAAATTTAGAAAAATTTGTAGAAGCCCTAAAACTAGCTTTTCCCTTCACTTACCAATCCAAAAGTACTCAATAAAATGACCCCCAAACATACTGAAAATCACAATTTTCATCTAGAAACACCAAAACTTACTAAAATCATAACTTTCATGTAAAAACCATACTTGAAGTGCCAATGATGAAGAGTCGACAAGCAAATCAAATGATCTAAAACCAAATTTAGAAAAATCTGTAGAAGCCCTAAAACTAGCTTTTCCCATCACTTACCAATTCAAAAGTACTCAATAAAATGACCCCCAAACATACTGAAAATCACAATTTTCATCTAGAAACACCAAAACTTACTAAAATTATAACTTTCATGTAAAAACCATACTTGAAGTGCCAATGATGAAGACAAGCAAATCAAATGATCTAAAACCAACAAGAGAACAGAAATCAAAACTTTAATCTAGAAACATGAAAACCAACACAAACCCAATCAATAAAACCATAAAAGCAAAAGAAAGGGACCATAAATCATGACCACTAGCCAATAATGAAGAGAAGCATATAAAACGATCTAAAACCAATTAAAAATCACATCTTTCATTTAAAAAAATCAACACCAATCAAATCAAATAAAACCATAAAAACAATAGAAAAAAAAAGAGACCAGAAACGTCATTGCAGAAATACTCAACATAATGAGCTAAAACCAACCAAAAATCACAACTTTCATCTAAAAAAAATCAACACAAATCAAATCAAATAAACCATACAAACATTGGGGGAAAAAAAGAGAGACCAGAAACGTCATTGCAGAAATACTCATCATAATGAGCTAAAACCAACCAAAAATCACAACTTTCATCTAAAAAAAATCAACACAAATCAAATCAAATAAACCATAAAAACATTGGGAAAAAGAAACCAGAAACGTCATTGCAGAAATACTCAACATAATGAGCTAAAACCAACCAAAAATCACAACTTTCATCTAAAAAAAATCAACACCAATCAAATCAAATAAAACCATAAAACAATAGAAAAAAAAAAAGAGACCAGAAACGCCATTGCAGAAATAATCAACATAATAATCAAAAACCAACTAAAAAAATCACAACTTTCATCTAAAAACAACAAAACCAACACAAAACCAACACCAATCGAATCAAACAAAACACTGAAGAAAAAAAGGGCAGAAATCATACTTGAAGTTTAGATACTGGCCAACGATGAAGAGGAGCCAGCAATACCAAGGAGGCCATGAGAAGCTGGAAACGGAGAAGAGTGAGATAAACTGGATAACTTTGAGGGCATGAGAGACCTGGGCCATTAGATGCGAGGGATCAACTCCATTGCCGCAGAGCTCCACCCACAGCTGAGGCCAGAGCCAAAGAACATAGTAGAAGGGGAAGGGCAGCAGCACCCCTATGCTCACCGCGATGGACCACATCCCTCCCTCTAAACCTCCGTTTCTACTCTTGAGATCGGAAACGAAGACAAGCTCCACTGAAGGCCATCCATCTCCAACCTTACACCCAAATCCCAAATTTGGGGTGGGATTTGGGTGTATAGGACTCCAACCCACACCCAAATCCTACCCCAATTTTGGGTTTTATAATAGTGCAACTCTAAATTTGGTGTCACACTATTGCAACCCTAAATTTGGGGTCCCACATTATTTTTTATTTTTTAATTATATTTTTATATTTTTATTGTTTTTATTATTGTAATGAAAAATATAAAATTATTATTCCATTAATATAATTATAAGTAGTTATTTATAATATTAATTTATGTGTAATTAATTAATAATCGATAATAATTATTATTTAATTAATAACTAAAATTGATAATTATTAATATATAATAAATTTATAAAACAGGAATAGTTGAAATTTTATTGAAAATAACCTTAATAAAAGCTAATACAATGTGAAAACTAATTAAATTAAAACTAATATTTTGGTACATCACTAGCACTTCCGCCTATATTATCGAAATAGCTTCCAAATGGATTTGATGATGAAGAAGGTGGTTGTTGAGAATGTCCTCTTTTTTGCATAATTCGTGCTTGTTCAGATTGAATATAGGCACGAATATTAGGATCAGTGATGATGCTCAAGTCTGTAGTTAATATCTTATTTTCTTCTTTAAACTCTTTCATAGCCATTTTATCTGCATTTTTCTTTTTTAATATCTCCATAAGTTGTCGGTTATCTTCTTGCAATTTGCCCATTACAGATATAAGATCAGTTTGATTTTTTTTTTCAATTTAGCCTTTTTCACACCGACTGGACGTTGGGAAGAGTTTCCACCACTATCATCATCTAAGTTAATTGAAAATTGTGAGAATTCATTTTGTGTGCAGATTGAGATTCAGGTGTTGCATTGTCTGACTCAGACGAGAGAAAATTAACGCCATGCTTTCTTGACATTTGCCTTGGAGTGATCACGTGGTCTTTAAATTTTTCAAAATTTTTTACCTTATCCCATACATGGTCATACTTGAAACCTTTCTAGTATTTTGGATCTTGTCCTAGCAACAACTTTGCTTGGTTTAACTGCAAGATAATTGCTACATTTCGAATGCTAGCGTATGGTTTACCTACATATGCTACTGTTGAGTATGTGAAAATTGGTGAATCAACTGCAATTGAAAGTTTAAAGAGATTTTGTCGTGCAATTGTGGAGATTTTTTCGAATCAATATCTTCGAACTCCTCGTGCCTGAACCAACGGATGTGCCTGAACCAACTGTTTAAAGAGATTTTTTTAGAATCAACGGATGTGCCTGAACCAACTGTGGAACTCATCGAAGATGAAAATGCTCGATTCGAAAAGTTTGTGGCTCGGTATAATCAAATCAAAGATAAAGAAGCTCATATTGCACTTCGCAATGCATTGATAGAGCATTTGTGGGAACAATATACTAATTTAGAAAGTTAAATCAGTGAGACTATGTTCCTTTGTAATACTATGTTGTAACATTAAGTATTTTTTTTTCATTTTGTTTATGGTTTCAATGTAAAATATCTAATTAAAATAATTTTCTTGTTGTTAAAATTGTAATCAATTATGTGTTTAGATTTTAAACATTTTCATGCTATATTAAAAAATAACTTCATTGTTTATTGAAATAATTATGAAATTCAAATTTTAATTTTTAAATAAATTAATTAATAAATTAAAAAATATAGTTGTACAATATTCAAATTTTAAGTTATATTTTTTATAAATTATTTATAAATTGTAATTAATGTTTAATTAATTTATTGTTAAAATGATTAATTTCAAATATCTTCATTAAATAATAATAAAATAATATATGAAAAGAATATTATAAGAATATTCTTTTTTGGGATAAAATTTGATATTTGTGGTTGGAGTAAAATTTCCTGTAGTAAGACCAAATTTGAGATTTGAGATAGAAATTTGGGATTGTCGGTTGGAGATGGTCTAATGCAGGACCCAAATCCCAAATTTGGGAAAATTTTTAGAGTAATGTTAGTCACCCCAAATTTAGAATTCCACATGAATATTAATTTTTTAATTAATTTTTTTTTATTTTTATAATTATTGTAATTAAAATTATAAAATTAATAATTCATTAATATAATTATAAGTAGTGATTATATTCTCCATCATCCGTTCTTTTTTTTGTCACATTTAACTAATTCACACAGATTAAAAAAAATTAGTTAAAATTAGTTGATTACCTATATTTTATAAAAAAAAATCCATTATTTTCCAAAACTACCCTTATTTAAAACCTCATTAGTAGAGAATATAATTTAATGCTTAGTTGATTTTAATTTATTGAAAATTGTACAAGTATATTAAATGAAAGTGTAAATTTGGAAAAAATTATTTAATGATGCAACAACGCAAAAATTATTTATATAAGTGTGGGCTCCTTTCTTTCCACCCGGCCTTTAATTAGGGTATGACCGGTTGAAAAGCATGGATCACAAATCAATTTTTTTTAAAATTTTTTTTATATTTCAGATGATTGCGGGTTCATGACTCCTATTAGGGGCAAACCCCTAATATTAATTAACCCAGACAATGTCATGGGAACCTCCGATTAAGAAACAAGTGTGAATGAGAAGTAACTGAGTAAACATAATAATTTTTTTATATTTAATTTCAAAGATGCATGCGAATACATGATCAAAGACAAGAATACAAAAGTAAGGGAGCTATTCTCTAAGAGAGCTTAACAAGAGATTTTTTTAGAAAGAGCTATTTCTATCATGCTCTTCAAATTTTTTTTAGCTGGTGCTCTTAACTCCCATACTAAAAGTATGTCAGAAGATCCTTTTAGCTTTGTGGATGTAGCTCTTCTCGATTTCTTTTTTTGATGTGAGTTTGTGTCTTGACACATAGTTTAGTCTAAGCTGCGGCCACTCTACATGTACGAGTTGCCTACTTGGTCACTTTTGCTTCTTTTATCGCTGAAGACTTCGGCTCTTTGCGCTTGTAAAATCTCCAGCTCCTTAACTTGTGAAACTCCTCAAGCCTTTGACTTCTTGATGTCTTGAAACTTCAGAGTTGCATTTGTCGTTTATATGATATTAAGATCTTGACTCTTCGATGATTTTGAGCCTTGAACATTGGATTTTAAGTCGTGACCTTTAACATGGTTAGGTCATTAACTTGATAATTTTGACTTGCTTTTAAAATGGATCTCAAATTCTTTTTTTTTTTGAAAGAGACCTCACAAGGGGATTCAAGAAAATTTTTGTCAACTTAACTTTTTCAATGAATGTTGACGAGAGACATTTTTCTTCTTTTTCTTCTTTTTATGAAAATTTTCATTCATTCATTTTTTTATTCAACATCATTTTTTTTTATGAAACTTTCATTTTTTTTTTAGCCTTCCTTTCATTTCAAGAAAAGATTTTTTTTTCACTCCAACGAGAGTCAACTCATCTATTTTTTTAATGAGTGTTGATAAGAGATATTTTTGTAAACTTTTCATTTTTTTTTCACTTCAAAGAATTTTCTTCATTTTTTCTTTTCATTTTACTACTCCAATGAGTGTCAAAAGACCTCAAAGTGAGTTTGAAGAGAGGGTTTGATTTCTTTTATGAAAAATTTCTCTTTACCCCAAGAGTGTCAAGATTTCAAGGTGGAATTAGAGAAATTATGAAAAATTTCTCGTTACCCCAAGAAAGTCAAGACTTCAAGGTGGAATGAGAGAAATTTCATAGAAAATTTCTCATTACCCCAAGAAAGTCAAGACTTCAAAGTGGAATGAGAGAAATTTATAGAAAATTCCTCGTTACCCCAAGAAAGTCAAGACTTCAAGATGGAATATGATAAATTTCATAGAAAATTTCTCGTTACCCCAAAAAAGTCAAACTTCAAGGTGGAATGAGAGAAATTTCATAGAAATTCTCGTTACCCCAAGAAAGTCAAGCTTCATGGTGGAATGAGAGAAATTTCATAAAAATTCTAGTTACCCCAAGAAAGTCAAAACTTCAAGGTGGAATGAGAGAAATTTCATAGAAATTCTCGTTACCCCAAGAAAGTCAAGCTTCAGGGTGGAATGAGAGGAATTTCATAGGAGGCCTTGCAAAAATGTAAAATTACCAAAATACCCCCACTCAAATTCATCCTTTACTTTTTTCATTTTTTATTCTCCCCTTTTTTTTTTAACCCATCCTTTCATTTTCCCATATTTTTCCTTTCTTCTCTTATTTTACTCACCCTTCCATATCCTTTTTTCATATTTTTTCTTTATCATCTTTTTTTAACTCACCCTTCCATTTTTTTCCATATTTTTTTCTTCTCTAAAACGCACCCTTCTTTTTTTCCATTTTTTTCTCTTTTACTCTCCTTTTCATCATTTTTTTCATCTCTTTTTTTTTATCACTCATCCCTCATTTTTCATTTTTTTATTATTATTTTTTATCCTTCATATTTCCTTCATTTTTTTCATTTTTCCCTCCTCATTCTTTCTTTTTTTTTTGTCCTTCATTTCTTCATTTTTTTTCATCTCCTTTTTTACGCATCCTTCATTTTTTAGCAACATCTGCATCACCTCACACTACACAGGGATCGATGGCAGGCACGACCTTGATTATTCAATCATTCGCTTGTACTCTTTCTCCTGGTTCCAGAAGTACTCCAGCTTCTCTTTATCGATCATGTTCGGGTCTGTCTCCAACGCCTAACCATGCTGCCGTCCGGTTCAGATGAGCGTGCCAGTGATCAGGATGGGAACTGATCGCCCTCCCCATGCATTTCAACATTTCTTTGATACCTCCAGTACTTTCTCAGCGGAGCGATGGTCACCAACACCAAACAAGGCATTGCCAATATGTTTTAAATCTCGATAACGAGTTGGGCAAAAGATGGCAGCTTAACGGTAATGCTTTACTGCACTGATTAGTAATCCATTGCTCTCCATTACTATGCCCAAGTTGACATGAATTTGGGGAAGCAATGGTGACCATTGGAGAGCATCAGCCTAAGCGGCTTCCGATGCAGTGGAATAGGATCGACGAACCTCAGAGGTGCAGCCAAGAGACTGTTGGAAATAAAGTGGAGAAGAAGACAAACTTATTATCAAAAAAGGTCAGTGATATAAAGTGGAATTAAAACTGATAAGTTTTTCATTGCTATCAACCTTGATGGATACATGCTTATATAGAAAACAACATCTCTGTGTGAAGAGACATGATTAATAACTAATAGACAGTTATAATAACTGACAATATAACTAATACACCCTTTCATAACAATGCCACATAATCAATCTTAGATTAAGGTCTTCAACCAATACCCATATGCCATATGGTGTAGTAAATTCATCAATCTTTAACACACCCCCTTGATGAATAATTTATGACACCAATCAAAGAACGAAAGAGAGTGAATTTCTGAACTCCAAGTGCCTTAGTAAACATGTCAGCTTTTTGATCTTCAGTGCTACAGAACTTCAGAATAACCTTGCCATTAGATATGAGTTCACGAATAAAATGATATCTGATATCTATGTGCTTGGTACGGCCATGCAAAGTAGGATTCTTTGCTATTGAAATTGTTGATTTGTTATTACAGAATATCTGTATAGCATCTCCAATATCTTGACCCATATTTGCTATTAACCTTTGAAGCCAAATAGCTTGACAAGCTGAGGCAGTAACAGCAATGTATTCTGCCTCAGTTGTGGATAGAGCCGTCACATGTTGTTTCTTAGAACTCCAAGTGATCGCTGTTGATCCCAGAATGAAAACACTGCCTGATGTGCTCTTCCTATCCTCCATTGAACCAGCCCAGTCACTATCAGAGAAACCAATCAAATTGAAAACAGAAACATGCTCATACCAGAGTCCAAAGTCTAGTGTTCCAGAGATGTATCGAAGTATTCTCTTGGCCACACTGAAATGGAACTTGGTCGGGTTGCTCATATATCTGGACACCATGCCCACTGAATAAGCAAGGTCAGGTTTTGTATTAACCAAATAAATAAATCCTCCTACCAGCCTCCTATAAGTATGCGCATCTGTTGTACCACTGTCATCCTGCATCTGCATCTTCTCATTAGTATTCATAGGAGTGTGAGTTTTATTGCATTGTGTCATCTGAAACCGTTGAAGCAAGACCTCTGCATACTTCTTCTGATTTATTACTCTGATTGACCTCCAACCCAAGAAAATAATGGAGAACACCAAGGTCACTCATCTCAAATGTGCTTTTCATACCTGCCTTAAAATCATCAATTAAAGATTGTGAAGATCCCATATATATAATATCATCAACATAAAGGCAAATTAATATCACTTCATTGTTCTTCTCCTTCTTTTTATAGAGAGTTGGCTCAATCTCACTGCGATCATAACCATTCTGAATGAAGTAGGTGTCAATCTTGCTATACCAAGCTCTTGGGGCTTGTTTCAATCCATACAAAGCCTTCTTCAATCGATATACTTTATTCTCACTACCTTTAACTATGAAACCTTCTGGTTGATCAACAAAAACCTCTTCTTTCAACTCCCCATTCAGAAAGGCTGACTTAACATCTAAATGATAGATAATCCATTTATTTTGTGCTGCAATTGAAATAAAAACTCTAACTGTTTCAAACCTGGCTACTGGAGAGTATGAATCATTAAAATCAATGCCTTGTATCTGCGAGTAGCCCTTAGCAACCAGCCGTGCTTTGAACCTCTGAATTGTGCCATCTGAATGCAACTTTGTCTTGTACACCCATTTCAAACCAATAGCTTGTTTTCCTTCTGGTAAATCAACCAAATCCCAAGTTAAATTTTTCTGAATAGCTGCAATTTCATCTTCCATAGCAATCTTCCATTCCTTTTTCACTACTGCCTCATGAAATGAAACTGGATCAGTAGTAGTTAGAGCAAAGGAACAAGATTCATAGAAATCCCGTAAGTTTCTGACTTTAAGTGGTGGAGTTTCACTCATTGGAGAAGAGCATGTAGAATTTGGTTCAACTTCAGTTGGTGCAAGTTCATCTGCATTGGAAGTTGTATTTGCACTAGTAGTTGCACCATGTGTTTCACTTGGATTTGCACTGTCTTCAGATAAAACATCAAATGCAATTTTATTTGTTGTTGTTGTTGTGTCATTGCCCCATGTCCAAGCTGTATCTTAATCAAAAGAAACATTTCTGCTGATAATTACCTTCTGAGTTAGTGGATTAAATAACTTGTAAGCCTTGGATTCTGAACAATATCCAATAAATATGCATTTCAATGATTTATCATCCAATTTCTGTCTAGACTGAGCATTAATCAGAGAGTATGCAATGCACCCGAAGATTCTTAAGTGAGAAACGGTTGGTTCCAAACCTGACCAAGCTTCAAAGGGTGTCATATTTTGAACTGCCTTGGTGGGTGATATGTTCAGTAAATAAACTGATGTTGCAACTGCTTCTGCCCAAAAAGAATGTGGTAATCTTTTCTCCTTCAACATGCTTCAGGCCATCTCAACGACTGTCCTATTTCGCCGTTCAACAACGCCATTTTGTTCTGGTGAATAAGGTGATGTAAGATGCCTCTTAATTCCTTCTTGTTCATAGAAATGCCTGAATTTTGTTGACATGAACTCTCCTCCCCGATCTGAACGAAGAACTTTTATTGATCTCCCACATTGATTTTCCACCTCGGCCTTGAACTTTTGAAAATAGTCAAATGCCTGAGATTTGTTTGTCAAAAAATAGACCCAGCACATACGTGTAAAATCATCAATTAATAACATGAAATAAAAACTTCCTCCAAGTGACTTTGATTGCATGGGACCACAAATATCTGTGTGCACAAGTTCAAGCTTGCCAGTCGCTCTCCAAGATGCAGTATTTGGAAAAGATTTTCTTGTCTGTTTGCCAAGCAGACAACTTTCACACACACCCAATTGACTGATTTTTGGAAGACCATACACCATGTCCTTCTGTTTCAACACCAACATGCCTTTATTATTCAAATGACCAAACCTTAAATGCCAAAGTGTGGTGTCATCCATCTGTGTTGTAATGAGACTGAGATTTGCCAAGCTTGAAAAATCCAAAGGAAACATCCTATTGGCTGTCATAGAAACCTTTATCACATGTTGACCAGTTTTGACTTCAACTATATGACATTCATCATTTGTAAAGGTGACAGAATACCCTTTACTGAGTAGCTGACCCACACTTACTAAATTGTGTGCAAGTGTGGGTGCATATTGAACATTATGAATCAACATAATATTATGTGGTGAGGTAGAAATGCCCACTGTACCTTCACCTTCAACTTGAATAGATTTACCATCTCCAAGTCTCACTTGTAGCTTTTTGGAATCATCAATCATTTTGAAAAGATCTTTTCTTCCTGTCATGTGGTTAGAACAACCACTATCTATCAACCAAATAGAATCAGAGAGAATTTGAGAGTTAGAATGAACCATAAAAAGATTAATTTCCTTGCTTCCTTCTGTTGTAGCTTTATTGCCTTCTGCAACATGAATTGCCTTATCATTATACCAACAATCAGATTTAAGATGCCCGAATTTCTTGCAGTTATAACACTGCACATTGCTCTTCAAATTATGTTGATCATATTGTCTTCCTTGACTTGAGTTTCTGCCTCTGCCTCGACTTCTGAAATTAGTGAATCCTCTGCCTCTGCCTCTTCCAGGCATCCTTTTACCTTCTTTAACATTAGACATCTCCATCTTTACTTGAAATCCTTTGCTATCCATCTTTTCAACAGATCTGTTCATTCTTGATTCATGAGCTTGGAGAGATCCACTAAGTTCATCAATGGTCAATAGAGTTAAATCCTTGGATTCCTCTATAGCAGCAACAACATGATCAAACTTGGTTGATAACTCCTTAGAATTTTTGCAACTACTGTCGAATCGGTGATGGTATCACTAAAAACTCTCATTTGATTTATCACCATCATCATGCGAGTGATATACTCTTGCACATTTTCTGAATTTTTCATCTGCATTGTTTCAAAATCTTGCCGTAGAGATTGAAGTTTAACTGTGATTACCTTTGAAGTTCCTTGAAATTCTTTCTGTAGAATGACCCATGCTTCATGTGAAGTTTTTGCAGCAACAATCCTTGAGAAAACTGCTTCACTCACAGCCTGCTGAAGTAAAAATAGAGCTTTTGAATCTCTTTTTCTATTTTCCTTCAACTTCACTTCTTCATCCTCCTCTTTATAGCCTTTGTCTACCAACTCCCAGAGATCTTGAGAAAGAAATAAAGTCTTCATCTTGATACTCCAAAAGTCATAATTTTCTCCCTTGAATATTGGAAGAGTAGGTTGAGCAACAGTCATAGAAACACCATTGGAAGCCATAGAGTTTCTTCAAACAACCTGTCGCTCTGATACCACAATGTTGGAAATAAAGTGGAGAAGAAGACAAACTTATTATCAAAAAAGGTCAGTGATATAAAGTGGAATTAAAACTGATAAGTTTTTCATTGCTATCAACCTTGATGGATACATGCTTATATAGAAAACAACATCTCTGTGTGAAAAGACATGATTAATAACTAATAGACAGTTATAATAACTGACAATATAACTAATACACCCTTTCATAACAATGCCACATAATCAATCTTAGATTAAGGTCTTCAACCAATACCCATATGCCATATGGTGTAGTAAATTCATCAATCTTTAATAGAGACCACAAGGCGCTGCCTTTGCGGAGAGACAGAACTCCGACGAGCGAATGAAGATGTGGATGATTTTAGGTAAGAGCTTATGGTCGTAGAGAATTCGGCCAATGGCCATATGGCTGTTGAAGGCTTCATCGGTGGTCGGAGGAAATAGACGATCTTCTGTCAATAAAGGTAGATGACAAAGGTGCAGAACAGTATGCTAATCACACATCAACAGCAATGTCTTCTGACTGAATCTTCTCAGGATGCATCACAACCTCGCTGCTATCAATACCGAGCCACAGACGTCCCCGTAGATGTCATAGGTCTTCTTGGAGTCATAATACCCTCCTGATCACAGCATCATGGAAAAAGAGACAGCCCTCCTCTTTTTTTTTTAAACTTTATCTTTTTTTTTTATTGAAGAATTTTTTTTTGAGAGCTTGAAATTCCTAAAGCCGAATGAGACGGCAACGACGACGGTGGCTACCGGGATATGAATTAGATCACCGACTGAACCTCGCCGTATCTTGTTATCAATCCATGTCCCAGCGATGGCTCCTTTCTCTTCTTCTCTCCTCTATATTTCACTGACTTTTTTTCATATTCTATGCTCGCCTATGCGAAGTTGAAAGGGAGAGAGCACGAATTCTCTCCAAATGGGGAAGAGAGCGAGCACGAGATAAAGAAGAACACGAAAGAGAAAAGAAAAGAACGGATGCTAAGCTTGTATCATGGTTGCATGCACGTGCATGGGCTTTTTTCATTAAATGCATGGAAAGCAATTACATATATATATTTTTTAGAGAAAAAGATTCATGATAATGCATGTACATGCATGCATAAAAAAGAAATTATATATATTCTTTTAGAAAGAGAAAGGAATGTGCACGTACGGGCATCTATTGCTCTTTAAATGCATGAAAATTATATATATATATATATATATATGCATATATTCTTCTTTAAATGCACACAGCATGTGCAAAAACGCATGCAAGGATTACGCAATAATGGATCTTTTTTTTAAAAGAAACATAGTATCTCTGCTATATGAACCCGATCGTTTCATTTTGTTTTGTCTGTCCAACGTTCCTCGTCTTTTTCTTCTCTTCTTCTCTTCCCCTCCCTTTTCTCTCCTTCTTCGTCTCTCCCCTTGTCCCCTTTTTTGTCTCAAAAAAATCCTCAACACGTAGAAGAATCTCCAACTCCCAGGAGATTTTTTTTAAAATTTTTGAATTCAAAATTTCCGATCCCTATCCATAATCTCCTTTTTATATATTTATTATTATTTTTACTTATGAATTTCCCTCCCTTTTTTTATTATTATTCATATGAAATTTCAAACGAAAATATATATACGTGTATATATATATATATATATCTTCAAATATATATATATATATATATATATATATATATATATATATATATATATATATATATTCTCTTTCCTCTTCTTTTTCTTTATATCATTATTATTTTTTCATTTACACCCCTATTTTTATTTGGAATAGGATAATACTCCTTGTCTCCTTTTTTTTTATTTGAAGTAGGAGAATATAATTCATCACTATGATTTTTATTTATCTCCTTGTTTTTTTTTTATATTAATTCGAAGTACAATGCTAATTTCCTAATGGGATTAGGAATGAAAATTTTCTATATAAACAATAAAAATTAATATTCTGGTAAATCAGCTCCACTTCCATCTAGATTATTTTAAAACTAATGAGACTATGTTCATGCATAATATTATGTTGTAATATTAAGTATTTATTATATGTTTGTCTATGATTTTCAATGTCAAATATCTAATTAAAGTAATTTTTATATTATTAAAATTGTAATTAATTATGTGTTTAAGTATTAAATATTTTTCTGTTATATGAGAAAATAATTGGAGTTTGGGGTTGTGAATCAAATTTGGAGTTTGGGGTTGTGAATTGGAGATGGCTTGAGACGATGCGTGATATCATCACCGCCACATGCACGATGGCTACCGAACGCTCAATTGGTGGGGCCCAATATTTTTTAAAAAAAATCCAAATAAAACATGGGCCCATGATTAACTTTTAAAATATAAACGTTGCATTCCATCTGCTAATCTCTTTTTAATTTTTTAATTTTTCATAAATACACATACATTCTTAAACACATCTTTCAATTTTCAACTATAAAAATAACCTCCATTGAATTTTTCAATAATTTTTAAAATTTTTCATATTCTTTCTATTCACTAAATATACAAAATTTTTAAAATTATCTTTCAAATTCATAAAATTATTTTACTTCATAAATTTTTCTCATTTCTATCCAAATGTTCAAAATCAATCAAATTTTGATCTTGATTTTATTAATCTAGACATGGCAAGTCAACAAACTAATGCAGGAATAAGTGATTTTCAGATTCCTTCAAATAACTCCGAAAATTTGAATAAAAGTTCTATCACCAGAAAACAACGTAAACATATTCATTTTCTCTCTCAATTTAGATAAATAAATATGCTTTAATGAAATATATAATATAAATATTTAAACATATGAATGAAATAATCATGGGCCCTATTTTATAATATAATTATTATGGGAGATAATTTAATGAGTTGATGAGGTGATATGGGTATCAAGCTTTAAAATAGTATAATGATTAAAGTTGCACATGATAACCATATAACGTGATAGACCGAAATTCTATATAATAATAATAATATAATTATATCTGGATCCTTGGATTTTTTTTTTTTTTTTAATTTTAAGACATTGCTTTCAAGTTTTCAAGATGATGCGCTGACAATTTTCTAGAGATATATCATAATTACATCTTTGAAAAAAATATTTTTTTATTAAAAAATGAAAATTGAAAATAGAATTGTTATTTTTTGTGTCTAATAATCTATTAATATTTAAAAGAAAATTTTTATGTCATCCTGAAAATTAGTGAAATTCTTTGCTAATACCTGTTCTAATTTTATTTTATTTATCATCCTTTGAACAATCTTTTAAAATTTTTTTATAATAAAAACTTGGTATTATTTTTTTTAATAAAAATTATTAATCACCTAAGATATATTAGATAGGTAAGAACTAATATAAAGATATAAAAACAAAATTACAAAAGTAATAAATATCTTCAATTAAAAATAACAAAAATGGTATGCGATCTAATTCGAAATGATCAACAGACATACTGATAAGTATGCGAATATAAAAGCTATATATAAAAAAATAAGATAAAATAGGGATTAGATTGCATAGTGCTCTGAATCTTTCATTTCATTAAATTTTTTTAAAATTTTATTGTAAATATTTAATTTTTATTTTTAACGGAAAAAAAGGAATAAATAATAGTATGGGCCCATTTGGGTTCTTATCTTTTCAGCTTTTCTTTGGTTTTGTTATGGGCCTTTCTAAGTTGTGGTTATAATTATTGGATCAAGTCCACGTCTACATCCGATTTGACTGCGAATCCGAATCAGAATACAATTTTTTGAGAAACAACAAGTCGGCGTGCATTAAGATTCGCACCGAATTTTTAATTGAATCCTAGCCGTTTAATGAAAAATTTAATTAAAAAAAAAAAATCAAATTCTTCAAAACCTCTTTAAATTTTCAAAATTCTCCATTAGACACTCTTGAAAGAGCTCACAACCATCGGTATTGACATGGTCTTATTGTGAAAAATCAATATATGACGTTTAACATGTCTCGAGTTTGAATATTGATAAATATAATGATGATAATGAGTTCTCGCTTGTGAGTGAGAGTTTGTTGTCCAAATTCATATTATTGGGTGAGAATATAAAGGCTGATGAATTAATTCTCGACTCATGTACATATCTTACTGTATACAACGCGTGTAGTTTTTATAAAAAAGAAAAAATAAATAAAAAATTACTCCTTGAGGTCCATCCGTCCATGCATCATTATATACTTTAAGTTAAATAAATTTTAATAAAATAATTATATTTTGTTAACTTAAAAGACATTTTGAACATTAGAAGGGGTGAAGTGAAAACGTCAGAAAACGTTGACGAAATATATTCATAAAAGATTGATGTTTGCAAAGTATTGATATTTTATTGTTTGTATTAAATTTTTAAAAATTTAAATTGTTTTATTTATTTACAATGGAATGGAATAAATAAATAAATAAATAAATATTTATTTTAAAAGTAAGAATATGATAATGGTATATATACCCACAGATAAACAAGCGCATTATGGATGGCGATGGTGTAAAGGCTTACTTAGATACGTTTTATATAAAAAGGGAATAAAAATATAAATTAGATGGTGATAAAGTTATTCTCAATAGATTTATTATTTAATTATTTCATTTTTGAGTCCAAAGGTGGAAAGAGAAAAATTTCCAAAAGATTTTGTTTTTATTTTTTTTAATTTATAAAAATATTTTCAAAATCATATATTCTCAAGGAATAATAAAGCTAATTAACTTTTGAAGAACCACTAGTTGAGGTTGAGACTTTGAGTTTATAATGGCAATAAAACATGTAATCTAGTCAAGTTATACCATTTAGCTTTAGAAAGAACTTACTAGGTTTATAAAATTATGCAAACCTTTTTTCTCTAAGTATGAGAGTGCTCAGAGATTTTTAGTGGGGTTTCTAAATATGAGAGGCTGCTTAGGGTTTGACCATGGCATTATACAAACTTTTTGAAAGACATTGTGATTAATTTAATTATATATATATATATATATATATATATATATATATTTTCTATTAATGAAGCTTCAATCATGTATTGGGACATATGATTACTCTCATCGTTAGGCAGAAGCTCGATCCAAATCCGATTCAAAGTCAATATTTGATGGGCTAGTCCAAGCCTGGCCCAAACAAATCTTGGATTGGATATGGATATCATTTTTAAGTAATGGGCCTGCCCACGGGCCGGTCCTTTTAAATTTTTTTGGGTTGATCCAACAGGGCGACTCATAATCTAACCCATCGGATTTAATAGTAAATATTAATAATAAAAATTTAAAAAATATTGCGAATAATTGATTGGTTAAAATAAACTCATCATACAAGGGAGTTAACTAGCTAAGTTGTTAATTGTCATAGGTCAATCTCATGAATTATGTCATGCCAACCAACGACTCTTTTAATGATTCATCTTGAAAGAGGGTTGTATTTTTATTGATTAATCAAGTATACATAGGTCCGATTTTATGTAGAATGAGAAAAATTCATATGATTGGCAAATGACTAGGTGCTAATTTAGTTTGATGCAATATTTTTCTCAAGTAAAGATATAATAATACTAATCAATTAATAAAATTATTTATTTTTATTTTTTTTTTTAAATCATCACAAAGTTTAATAAAATAAAGTTAAAAAAATAACAACAGGCCGATTCGAACAAAATCCAATGGGCAGATCCTAGCTCGATCCAATAATTGATCAAAGGAGCCAAGCTCATAGTCATGAGTTGGGCGAGTTTTATATTTTAAATTTGGGCCGGTCTAGCCCAGCTCAAACTATTCATAAGATCCGTCAAATCTGGGCTTGGGTTGGGTCAAAATCTTAATTTTTTTGGATTGGGGCGGCCCAATGATGAGAGTAATGTGAGAGTCAAATACTTTAACAGTTAATCTATTACTATAGTAAAATAAAATATCTTTTAAAAAATATCAATAATAAATAAAAGTTTTTAAATTACAGAAAAGCCAATATTTTAGCATGTAAGAAATTCAAATATATTTTTGCAGGAGCTTTAAAGTATTACATAATTTTGAAAATATCATGCATGATTTTCCAATCTTATATACACACACATGACACATATACACATGCAAAACATCAAATATTCAATTGTCAAGATGGAAAGGGGTTTGTGTAAAACTTTAAATCTATTTTTTTATTTTGATAAAAGAAGATATTTCTTTAAATATTTTGGCCTAATGGTAAAAAAATAAAATAATTCAAAATTTCAAAAAAAAAAAAAAAATCATGGTCACGTGTTTTGTGTACCTTTTGAAATTTAATACCTATTTTTGTAATTTTCAAATAATTCATCCCTCAAATCAATTCTTGGAACAGGATGCAAACAGTCACTGTTTAGTGTTTATATATATACATATATTAATTCTTTAATTAAAAAATATATAGTTTCAATATTTAATATATTATAATTTTTTTTAACTATCCGATAAACTAAGATTTGAATTTGTCTCCTAATCAAAATATAAACCCTAATGATTTGAATTTGTCTCCTAACCAAAATATAAACCCTAATGAGATAAATAACACAAATTATAATTTATAAATTGATATAAAATAGAATAGATTTTGATCTATGATGAGAGTGAATATATAAATATTCAAATTATATAAAAATTAAAATAATAATAAATAAATCTAGGGTCTAAATTAAAAAAAAAACATACACATTTGCAAAATAGTCCCTGATTTTGGGCACGCTACTCAAGTCTCTCGTATATAAATAGCCCTAGAATCAGAAAAAGATGAAAGACGAGAAGAGAAGAAAGAGAGAGCAAGGATGCAGATCTTTGTGAAGACGCTGACGGGGAAGACGATCACGCTCGAGGTCGAGAGCAGTGACACCATTGACAACGTTAAGGCTAAGATCCAGGTATCCAGTTCCCTGTTCTAGCTTTTGATTTTAGGGTTTCGCTTTGATCCTGGGTTTTTTGTCTGATTTTTTGTGTAGTTTTTTGGGTTTTGGTTGGAGTTACTACTGGATTCGTGTTTTTAAGTTGTTGTGTTTATTGGATTGTTGGTTTGTTGGTTTAAGTGTCTGATTGTGTAGTTTGACCATGAAAGTTTGGTGCTTTGATTGAAATATTGTTTTGTTTTGTGGATTGATTGCGGTGTTTGGGGATTATGTTCAATTGTGGTGTTTTAGTGAGGATTTTTTGTATTTCATTGTTAATTTGCATGGATGAGATTGAAAAAATAAGGGGGATTTGCCGGATTTAGTATGCGGGGTTCATAGAAGAAGGCTGAGTTGGTTTTCGTACCTTGGATAACTTCGTCAATAGATGAAACAAGATTAGGTTTCAAAAGTTAGCTTTTTGTTTGAATTTATGAGCGGATTCGTTTTTGTTGATTGAGTGATAGCTTTGTTGGTTTTAGCAGTTCGGTTCTTGTGTTTGAGTCTGAAATTTGATCCCTTAGATTGCAGTGTAGTTGTGATTTCGTTTTGTTTTGGTACGTGACCTATCACGGAGTTTTGAGTGGTTATACTTAATTGTAGTGTTTTGGACTTTTTGGAATAAGGCTTCTTGTTTGAATTTATGGTAATTTTTGTCCATTGTGCAAGTGCTTTGACGGTTTTGGTCTTTGATTATGGAGTTTGAGCCTTGTCTTTTGATTTAATGTTTTGCTTTCCAAAATTGTTTATGATGTAATGTTGTTTTGATATGTTGATTTTAATTTCATTGTTTGGGTGATCATGTTTGGCTTTAGTGTTTTAATGAGAAATTTGGTTCAGTGTTGGATTCCATGAAGGAGATTGAAAGGAGTGGGATTTGGAGGATTTATTATGAGGAATTAAGAAAAGAAGGGTGAATGTAATTTGATCAGTAGATGAAACAAGACTATGTTTTGGAAGTTAGTTTTCCTTATGACTAGAATTACTTGTTTTCTTGCGTCTGTTTCCTGTTCTATATTAGGAGTTAGGGATGGTTTAGAATGAGGGAAAATAAAAAGGAGAAGAAAAGGACAAGAGAGGTATGATGGTTTGATGAATAAAATGAGATTTGTAAACAAATGAAGGGGAAAAAATTGTGAAAACTTCTCTCTGTACTTCCCCTATTATCCCTTGATCCGAACCCAACCTAGAGGCCCATTGGTGATGCAATCTTGTTAAGTGACTGCTGTCTTAAGGGTTGTGATCTGATCAGACCTGAAGAAATAATCTCGTTGGTTAATACATCTGGTAAATTGTGGTCTGCACTCTTTGGATGGTTTGTGTGATTGTGAATGAAAAAAGGTTATGGATAATCTCCCGAGTGTTCTTTTTAATTATTGACAGACCTCTTAGTTTGCTCCAAGGGACTTCTATTTTTAATAATTTTTCCATATTATCTTGTTTGATGTAGAGATCTTGAATAACTTTTCTGTTTCTACTTTCAAGTTAGGTAAGCAATAATGAAAACTTCCTTTAAGAGGATAAGATCAAGCAATTCCATCAAATAAGTAAAATTAGAAGATATTGTTTTTGTACTTTTCTTGATTGATTTATTTTATTCACAAGTCATGATTTTCTTTTAGGTACCCCAGCCATGTTTTTACTGCTTAGGTATACCATACCACATGCTAGATTAGAAAATAATTATTTTTTTGTTTGACTGGTATCCGGTTCTTTGCTTTTGTCATTGTTTCTTGACAATATTGTTATCAAAGCCTGTGATAGTTTTAATTTAATATATATATGATAATAGCACTGGTTAATTGTTGGGTAAATTGAGTTGGATTATGTGGGAATATGTGATTCGTAGTCCAACTCCACATGCTATGGAAGTCAAAAGTTAGGGTTCTTTCATGTAAGAGCATGTAATATATTTCCTTAATTGTTTGGTGCTTGATTAAGTAGGCTTGATAGTTGATGGCGTAGGACAAGAATGGCCTACCCCCAAGTCCACATGCTGTAAAAGTTGAAATATAGGTTTCTTTATGTCAAAGATCAAACAAAATTTTTTTCTTAATCCTTCAGTGCTTAAGTAAATAAGTTTGATGGATGATGGTGTAGGACAAGGAGGGCATCCCCCCAGACCAGCAAAGATTGATATTTGCTGGGAAACAGCTGGAGGATGGGCGCACCCTTGCTGATTACAACATTCAAAAGGAATCAACCCTTCACCTTGTTTTGAGGCTTAGAGGTGGAACAATGATCAAGGTGAAGACACTTACTGGAAAGGAAATTGAGATCGACATCGAACCCACTGATTCTATTGAGAGGATCAAAGAACGTGTCGAGGAGAAAGAAGGGATTCCACCTGTGCAGCAAAGGTAAAATCTTTATGGCTTTGGATTTGAATCTTATCTCTGTAAGTTTTTGTCAACTCAAGCAATGTCACATTTGAATAAGGCTACCTTCTTCGTAATTAATTATACATGCACATGCAACACAAGTTTCACTGAATGGTTTCATTTAGGTACTTGTTAATCTCCACATACACACACACACACACACACACACACAGACACAGACAGCTTTCATCTTATTACAGTTCATCTTTACACAGTTTTCATCTTATGGTTCTGTTTAAGTAATTGTTAATTTTCGAACGCTCATCAACATCTAGTGGATAACAAGTATAACAATACACACACACACAGTCAATGTCTAAGTCAAGTATTACAAAAGCGCACACGCATACACTGTAAAAGAAAATCTGATCAAGTCACACACAGTCAGGATCTAGTCAATAACAAGTGGCATTTTGATTTATGTTCCCCTTCTTTAATCAATATCAATATCCCTTTCTCATTGGGCATCTCTTTGTGCAGGCTAATTTATGCAGGAAAGCAGCTTGCTGATGACAAGACTGCAAAGGAGTACAACATTGAAGGTGGTTCTGTTCTCCATCTTGTGCTTGCTTTGAGGGGTGGTTACTAATAAAAATTAAAAACACTTTGCCTGATATATATATATACATAAATGCCTGAGAATTCCTCAATTGCTCTATCTGCTCTATAATGTGTTTCAGTCTCTCTTGTTCTTCAAGAAGTTTGTCATTATTTCAGTGGGACATGTTTTAGCTTTTGGATTTGTGTTGAAAAGACGGGAATTGTTACTCTGAATTTTTGTTGACTGGATATGCACAATCTGTTTCCTTTTTCTTTTCTTTTTTTATTTACAAAGTAAATTTGTGTTTTAGTTTAGCATCATAATTTAGAGCTTCTTTATTTTATGTGATTTCAAGCACACATGTTTCAGTGGCATGCTTCGTTTCTCTATAGAAATTATATTGTTTCAAAATAATTTAACCTCACTATTTTAATAAATAGCCCATTATTTTAAACAAACAATACTGCTTATATGTATTCAAATCATTTGAGAGTTTAAATGATAGCAAATAAATAACAAGCAACAAGACCTTCTGAAAGAAAAGCACATGGTTTCCTAAGAGTGAGAGAAGGATTCTATTTGTTTATTTAGAATTAGCATATGAGGAGACGGTTAATAAATTAAGAGATCATTGGGTAATTTTTTTCATTAATGCATGCCATATATATATATATATATGGAAGTTTATTATAATTCACATAAACAAAGAGAGATGAGCAAGATCTTGAAAATTGTTACTCCCCGGTCCTATTTATATGTCCATCTAAATCAATTCATGCAAATTAAAAAAATGGTTAAAATAAGTTAATAATAACTTTATAAAAAATTATATCAACTTTAAGCTATTACCTTTTATTAGAAGTCTATCAATATTTCATTACTTTCTTTCTCTAATTTTAATTATTATGTTTTATTTCCTTTCTCAAAATAATGTTTGAAGATTCTCAAAAAATATTTGCTCCTTTATTATTTATTTATTGGAAAGTGTAAATTTATGCCCTCTCCATTCCGAATTAGATATCAATTTAATTATTTTTTTTTCAAAATAGTTGTCGCTATGCATTATCGAAATAAGATTCAATTGTTTTTTCTCTCTCTACCATTATCCAATTTTTCATTAAAACAATTTCAAATTTCCAAATCTATTAATAAAATCCACACATATTCATTAAATAATACTATTTGGTCTAAGAAGTTTTATTTAAATTAAAACAGTTATTTATAGATAAATTAACTTTTTATACAAGATAAATACAAAGTTTTATTTAACTAAAAACAAATTGATTTGATAAAAAAAATAGAGCTATATAAAAAATAAAGTTTTATTTAAAATAAGTCTTCATTGTATTAGATAAAACTAAAGTTTTATTTATTGTTGCTTGTTTCATTTATTTTTTTGCAAACATAATTTTTTTTTTCAATTTCTTATAGGGGAAAGCAATGATGGCAATTAAAATGTGAAATTACCATAATAATTGATATTATGATCTAATAAATGAATTTGTGCTGCCCTTCTTTGTTTTATTGAGCCAGTTTTTTTGCTGGGAAATATTAATATTCATAATTTTAAGTTAAAAATCTTAGTGGAAAAATTTTGCATGCTGAAAAAGGTATAAATTGCATTAAAAAAGGTCAGTATTTTTTTTTAAAATTTATATATTAAATTTGTAGAAACACATCACAATAACTATCCAAGAGGCTTACTTATGGTTTTGTATGCATAAAATATGTATTTATACTGATATGCATGAAACTATATACTCCCTCTGTTCATTTTTATTTGTCACCTTTTAGACCTTTTCTTTGATTTTTTTATTTGTCACATTAGAAATTTTGTGCAGTATTAAATAATTTTTTTCAAATTTATCCTTTAATTTAATGTACATGTACAATTTTCAATACATCATAATCAACAAAGCATTAAATTATATACTCCACTAGTGAAGTTTTAAATAGGGATAGTTTTGAAAAGTAATTGAATTTTTTATAAAATATAGGGAACCAACTAACTTTAACTAATTTTTTTTTAATAAGTGTGAATTAGTTAAATGTAACAACTAAAAAACGGATGGAGGGAGTATAATATTTTCAAATTCATGTTGAAGATATCTGTGCTATCACAAAAGCTAGATTAGTCTCGTATATATAGCTTAGAACTTAAATGTATAATTGGCATTTTATTTATTTATTTATATAAGAAAAATCTTTCTTTTGTCTCTGCAAATTTAGGCCGGAATATAGAAATAAGAGTGGTGTAATATTTTTCTTTCTTAATCTAATTGTAATTTGTAAAACGGAAGGTGCAATGGCATATTGCCTTGAGTTGCGGGAAAATATTATGGGAGATGTCACAAAGTATTTGCCTCTTTAATTTGTTTCGGTGCTATTAACCCTTCTTGGTCACCAGTGGCTAATGTTGGGTATGTGGAGTCTTGATTGTGTGACATCCCCATAGGCAGTGGCGGATTTAGAGGAGGGCAAGGGTGTGCTCAAGCACCCCCTTGCCCATATATATATATATATAATTACAATATTAATAATTATCATTTGTATGGAAAGTGATATTATTTATTTATTTTTTCAAAATTATACCTATAATATTTAAAATAAATTAAATAAAAATAATAAGATTATTATATTAAATAAAATTGATGTTGGGTGACCATAATAAATAATATGGCTAACAAAAAACATGGATCTTCAAATATTTTGTTTTAAAATTTTATATTTAGATATATTTTTTATTGAACTTATTAATATATTATTATCAATTTTTTAAGATATTAATGTAAAAAATATTAATAATAAATATAAAAAATAAAACTATAAAAAATACTATTGCTATTTCAAAATCTCTAAAAACAATCATTGTATTCGTGAGTTCTCTTTCTTTGCTCAATCTCTTCTAACTTTTGAGTTTATATTTTATCTTTCATTATATAGACTAATTATGTATTTTTTTAAAATTTATTTTTATATCTGAATTAATTTGTTTAATTTTTTTTTGTAATTTATGTTGTTTAAAAATATTTGATATTTATTAAATAATTATTTGATATTTGTTAAATATTTATTTGACTATTTGTTATGAAAATTGTTGTGAAAACGGTTAGATATTTGTTGTGATTATTTACTATAATAAATTGATTATTTATAAATTATTTTTTTAATAATTGTTGCATAAATGAATTTATATTGTGAATTTGTGCAAAGTCATTTTTTTAATTGTATTATTTGTCAATTTAATGTTTAACATTTAGTTAAATTATTTGCTAATTATGTAAATATGATAATTTTTTTACACCTAATGAAACCAAAATTTGTAGATGGATGTATATTTTATTTTTGAATTGTTGATTATTATTGTCTCAATTTGAATTAATTACGTTATATAATATTCATAAAATTTTTAAATTTGAATTCAGCACCCCCTAAATTTTGTTTCTCGTTTCGCCACTGCCTATAGGAGAAATTTTTTTTAGGAGAGTAGGAGTGTTTATGTAATTTTCCTTTTCTAGATATGTCATAGATTTCTTCTCTATATAAAACAGTTCCTTATGAGATGTGATTTGATTCAAAGAAAACCCTAGTATGCCCCTGGACATATTTTGTGATTGCTTTTAATTTGTTTTGTGTTTTCTCTTTCGATCATAGGTGAGAATCTGATTCCCAACATAGCAATTCCCGTGATTGCTAATCTAATTGATCAGAGCCCTATAATTATTTAGAAAACTAATGCAAGCTATTTCTGTAGTAATTTTCGACCCAAGTAGTGAAATGCTTTACCTGAATCTAAGAGAAAAAAATATTCACTTGATCAGTGTGTGGTTCAATAAAAAGGGAAAAATAATGTTTTGACAACCCGCGGAACTTTAGTAACTCTTTGGCCAAGATTTTATTTACACCTATGAATCTTCCAACATTTACACTTTTTCATGCAAAGCAATATAATCCAGTTTTAGTGCCCAATAAAGAAAAACATAAAACAAACTGCATCCTCTCCAGAAATTGATATCAACTACCACCTATAAGCTATCATTCAAGTTCAATAGTATATCACTAACACAATTTGTATATTAACTTATGCAAGATATTCATGTAGTAATTTTGGACCTAAGTAGCATAATGCTTTACTTGAATCTGAGCTGTTCAATGGAAAAAAAATTCACTTGATCACTGTGCTAAGTATGATTCAACAAATGGGGAAAATAATGTTTTGACAATCCTTTGAACCCTAGCAACCAAGGTTTTTAAAAGCGGACCGGACATGATCGGTAGAATCGGGAACCGACTGACAGTCCGATCCAGTTTTAATGTGTTTGTTGACCAAGATGTGAACCGGTCAAACCCAGCAAACTAGTCAGACCAAAACCGGATAGAACCCGGATTTCTAAAGATTTTTTTTTTTCTATGTGATCTCCCCCTTCTCTCTCTCTCTCTCCTCCTTTTCCTCTCCTTCTCCTCCTCCATCTCTGGTAACAAGTTCACCGTCAGCGATGAGAAAGGCTGGAATCCCACACAAACCCTTCTACCTATTTAATTACATATATATATGTATATATATAAACACTAATGAATGCATGCATGGGTTTGCATGGGATTTACGTATATAGTGTTCTACTACTAATCAAGGATGGCAGACGTTCAAGTAGATGAAACGACATACGAGAAGTGCAACACTACAACAAAGGACAGAGTTATGCTTTTGATCTCAATGAAACCAGTTATATTGCTATGTATGTTATTCTAATTGTATATATACTAGTGTTATGTTATTCTATATATACAAGTGTTATGTCATGTATGTTATTCTATATATACTAGTGTTATGTGCGTGCATATTGTCACAGACTTGGACTTCAACCAATGTCACGTGTGGGCACTTGATCATTTCCTCGATCAAGTTCAACCTACTCCTTCCTTTGCCCACACGCTAAGCCCATCCTTGATCAAGTTCAACCTCAGAAGGACGCTTGATTTCCATCCTTGTCCACATGCTAAGCCCATCCAAAAAGTCAAAAAAAGAATCCTTCTGAGGTAGTTCGGTATCTGCAAAAATATCTCCGAGAATTTCTTAACGTAGTCCCGGACGCTTCCTTTTTGGATGAGACGCCGGAGCTTGGCTCTTGCATCTCTCTAGGTATGCTCCGGGTAGAATTGCTTCTTCAGCTCCTTGAAATTGTCCCAATTAGCAATGGTACATGTCCCATGCTCCATGTCACCACATCTTCTCCACCAAACCATGATGGTATCGCCAAGGTAGAGTATGGCATGATCTACCTTCTTGGTGTCTTTTACACCAAGTGCCTTAAAGCATTGCTCCAAGCTCCACAAGATGTTGTATATCTCCTTGGCATCTTTTGCCCCCAAGTAGTGTTTAGGCTTTGGCACTTCCATCCTAGAAGGAAAAGCATGAATTAAGGAAGGAGGGGCGATAACAACATTACCTTGTGCTAAGGCCCCTCTTGTTGAGCACCATCTTATCCTTCAATACCCTTAACTCTTCCTTTAAGTAACCAACCTCTTCCTTTAAAGCCTTCTTCTCCAATTCAAGAAAGATAGCTTTGCTAGCAAGGGGCTCGCACCTCTCCATGACTTTCTTGGAGCAAGTGTCCATCACCATGTTCAAGGCGCCTTGCATCTCCTCATGTAAGTCCTCCATGTTCGAGTCCATCTCCTCGAACTTCTTCTCGCCTTTGGTAATGACTATCACCACCTTGGTAAGCCTAGCCAAGACATCCCCCAACTCTTCTTGGGCCCTGTCCTTGGTTGGTGCTTTCTTGCCTTTCTTAGAGACCTCCTTTTGGACCTCCACTTGTTCGATCTCACTCGACATGGTCGCCGCAAGATTTTCAACCCAAAAGCTCTGATACCACTCTATCACAGACTTGGACGTCGTGTGCCGGCACTTGATCACTCCCTCGATCAAGTTCAGCCTACTCCTTCCTTTGCCTCTTCCTTTGCCTTGGTTTGCCTACCAAAGAAGAAAAGAAAACTTGAATAGGTTAAGGTTAGGAAGAGAACTTATCAAGAGACTTGAGATATTAGGGAAAACTTCGTATTCTCTTTAATAACTCCAATGCTTACAACACTTCTTGGTTGCTTGGTTCATCCCTAAGGCAAAACCCTTAGAGGCCGTTTGGTTAGCGGTAATGATATATTACCACGTAATAAAATTACCGTTGCAATGAGATCGGGAATGTTTTGTTGGATATAAATGCACTAGGTATGGCAACTTAATGAAGAATCTATATATAAGAAAAGAATGAAAGAAGACAGGAAGAAAATTGAAAGGTGTAGGCAAGGCACTTCAAGAGAAGTTGTCTCTTGAATATTATTTCTCCCACTAGGTGCAAATGGTCTCGAGGAATAATATTCTTGGGATACAATGCCTACTGATTGAGAAACAAATTTGCACTTTTGCTTTCTCAAGAACTCAGTTGAACCAGAAGGATTGAGAAGAGTTCTCAATACCGGAAGAAGATTTTTCTGAAAAGTTAGGTTTTTTTCTTTTAAAAAGGTACAAGATTAGATTTTAAAATGATTGGAGGGGGTATTTATAAATTTGAGAAACCTCTTCGCATCACAACTGCTATGAAGTGAAGAGGCGTGAAAACGTTCAGAAACAACCCTTGAAAATATTTTATTACTTTATGTTTTATTTATTTATTTATTTATTTTGGGAAATTTATGCAACATGTTATATGCCCAGGAATGTTGTAGTAATTTATGATAGCTATGTTTGATTGGAAATTCATATTACATAGTAATCAACTTAGTAATGTTCTAAATTTTCCAAAATACCCTTGTGTCTACCCATTTTATGCAAGTTTAAATTTAAAGTAAATAAAATTTTGAATAAAAAAATTAAAATTTTGAACTTCAACATTTTCCCAAAATAATATGATTCAAATTTAATTTTTTTATCCAACGAATAAAGTATAAAAATTAATAATTATAAATAAAGGGCATATTTGTCCAAAAAATATTTCAGACTACCATCCACTTGGTAATCCGACATAGCCACCTATTTTGGTGGTAATGGGATTACCAAGTTTCTTGGTAATCTTCCAAGGTTGGTAATAACAGATTACCATCAATAGTACCACCTTTATCAATCCAAATGTGGTAATCTGAAAAGATTACTTTCAGATTACCACGTAATAAACAGTAATGTTTTCACATTATCGCGAACCAAACGACCCCTTAGGGGTATTTATTGTACTCCACTTCCTCAATGGATGGTGGGGATCGTTTTGATCCGACAGCTACAATTGTTCCTCTAGAGTATTCTATAACTCTCTACACAACTCTACCAAAATATCTAGTCTTCTCCTCTTTCCTAGAAATTTCCTTCTCTTCTTCTAGGATCATGGAGAGCAGTCTAGAAAGACCCACACACTTTTACATATTTATACAAGGTTACAACACTTAGAATACTTTCTAAGTATGGAAGGGAACCTCCCTTCCTCTTGGTCCTAGTGGGGCTTCTCGGTCATGGGAGTGTCGTACAGCTTCCATGTTGCATCGAGCATGATGATATGCACCGGAAAGATGAAACAAAATGACAAAGTTAATAATATTATTCGTTTTGGAGGCATAATTGCCACAAATGATTTTGATATTAATATTTGAAACTTAACTAAGTATATTGTTGCTTAAATTAAAAAGAAAAAAAGCAATGTTGATTTAAAATTTGAAGATTTATTTATTGATTTCTCTCATTATTTACGCATCCAATTTCTTTGAAAAAGTTTTCTAAAGGTCAAATTAACATTATGAAAAAAAATTTTAAAAATCAAATTAGAACTTAAAAAAAAAAATTCCAATCTATGAACGTACTAAAATGATATTGTTAATAAGATCGTTGATGGTGTATATAATTAATGCATGGTTAATCACTTCAATTATTTTTTGATTCTTCAATCAAAATAAGTGATTACAAATTTAATATTAATATTCATAACAAATAATATAATCAAACAATATTGCTTTCATTAAAACTAAAAGATATTTATAATTTAAAGTGATCAAAATATTTATCCTTTATAAATTAGTAAAAATCACCATTATAAAAGTGTATATAAAAAAAAAAGATGAATTCAATACTCTTGTACTACATATTATTTATAATTTACTCCCTTTAATAAATCACAATTAATTTAGGACTAAATTGCAAATAATTTTGTAATTAATTTGTAATTAATTTAGAACTAAAATAACAAATATTTTTAATTTGTTGTAATTATACAACCCCTCAAATGATCTACAATTAATTGAAGTTCATATTTCTTATATCAAAGTTTCAATAAATTTTGAAACTATCAATATTTTTTAAAATTATAATTTGCTTTTTAAGTTTTAGTACTCAATTAATAATAGGTTGTGCTTAATTAGTATTAGGTAAATCAAATTTCATCTATTTTTCATCTATATTTGATTTTAAAGTTTAGCATAATATCAAAATTTATAAAAATATCATATTAATTTTTCTATATTATAAAAGTAATTTTAGTTATTTATTTGTATTTATTGGTAGTTGTTAGCCTAAATTGTTCTTTATTCTTAATGTTCTTCAAAGTTAATTAATGTAATAATGATATTGTAAGTTTTTTCACTTGGCTACATAATAATAATCTAATAGATTTATTCAACTTCAATAGTTGATAAGTAGTTTGTTCATAGTCTTTAATTATTTTTTTAAAATTTTAGTAAACTTGTAAATTTATTTCATATTGGGAATTTAGGTTTCCTGAATGACATGAATGCAAATTTGCTATCCATGTCATCATCCACGTTATTCTTTTTTTATGTAACCTTCAAATTTAGACCTTAAAATTTCTAAATTCTTAAAATTATAAAATCATATTTTAAATTCTAAAATTTTAAGCCCAAATACTATGGAATTGATATTGAAAATTCTAAAAACTTAAAATTTAAATAATAAACTTTAAAATTCTAAACACTAAATCCTAAGCCCTAAACCTTAAACCTTGAACCCTAAGCAAATGGTTTGAGATTTATAATCTAGGATTTAGGGAGAAAGTTTTCGGTTTACCGTTTATAATTAAGAGTTTAAATTTGGGATTTAAATGCTAAAGAAAATTTTATTTAAAAAAAGAATAGAGAAAGAGAGAGAGAGAGAGAGAGAGAGAGAGAGAGAGAGAGAGAATGGTGTAGATGCTGATAGAGATGCTAACTTAGCATCACATTGCGAAACGTATTCGGTAAAAATATCATTACTCTGTCATTTTCAACAACGAATGAATGAGATATAATATTTTATTTACGTTTTGGTAGAAAATTATTCATTGTCGCTTGCCACATATCATGCTGGTCTTCTACTCTAATATATATATATATATATATATATATATATATATATATATATATATATATATATATATATATATATATATATATATATATATACATATATGTATATATATATATGAGAAATGGACAGAATTTATAATATTTAAATTAAAATAAGATAGGATATTTATTATTATTAATTTTATATTTTTATAACTAATATTTCAAAGTAAAATTGTTTGATTTATTGAAAAAGATAATTTATTTGTATTTTTAAAAATTAAATATTCAAATAATTTAATACTCCTGTATGATATAGATGACATATGATAAATAATATTATAATTTAATAAATAAAAGACTTCAATTTATCATAATATAAATTAACATATTTCATATTTTAAATTTTAGAAAGTTGTTTTAAGAAATGAAATAGTAATTAAAAAATATTTAACATGATATTTATTTATTTATGAGATCATACAGTCCAACTGGAATGGGTCATCCAGTCAGACCGACTGACTCGTGAACCAAATATGAGACTGATTCGATATCAGTCCGATTTTAAAAAAATTGCTAGCAACTCTTTGGCCAAGATTTTAATTACACCTAAGAATCTTCTAACATTTACATTTTTTCATGCAAAACAACATAATCCAGTATCAACTACCAGCTATCAGTCAAGTTCAGCATCAACACCATCGCCATCACCACTAGCTCCTGACCTACCCCTATCTCCACAGCCTCATAAAATTTAACCCTTTGTCCCTCAAGAAAGTACATCATCAGCCAAATGATTGTGACATCTGCTACAATGCTACTATAAATGATCATCCTTCCTGTGACTCTTTCTCGCCGAGTCATCCTTGATGTTTTTATAGCACTTGAAACATTTTGATTGCAGGAAGGCCTACTACGTGGCTGTAAAATTACATCCTTTGAAGCAGACAATTTTAATCTGCACTCAAAGAAAGTCAGCACATGAACAGATCAAAAGCAACATTAATAAAAGATATGAAATCCTAGAAAACATCAAGCAAGAAACTCAGATGAAAAGACCAAGAACAAATGTGTATCACTAAAATCATAACCAAATTTCACATACTTTTACTAAGAAACTCCAGAGTTTTTTATCACAGGTGCATTCAATTATTAAGGATCACACTACCAATCAAACGAACCATGCAAAATGAAATTAACATTAGGTTTTTGCAAGAAGCATTAGGAGCAAAATATATTACTCCTTGATCAAAAGGAATTCCTATTAATCCAACGACCAAAGTAAATAGTACTAATACAAGCAGAGGAAATAGCACAGTATTTTCCGATTCATGAGGATACATGTAAGTGTATTTATTTTGAAAGTACGTACGAAAGTATTGCATCCGATTTATTACATTATTATAAATTTTATTTTTATATGTACCCTTTGAAAAAAATGAAAAAAAGAATACCTTATTATTAATATTTCTTTTTAAGATTAAGAAAGGTAAATTTTCATTGTCTATTTTAAGTGGTTCTCTCCCCCATACAGATACAGACATTGAACAGAACAAGCTACGCGAGGGGTTTAAAAGATCAATATATGGTTTAAAAATGATAATGGCCATGAAATGGGAGGGTTTAGAGTTCAATCGAGGGTTTGATCATGGAGAAAAAGAGAATGCTAGGGAAAAAGAAGGAAAAATGGCATTGATGCCTTTAATTATCTGACTACGAGGATGTAATATTTAACTAATATTTAGCAGAACAGTGTCATTGATGATGACTTTTTGAATGGTGTTCAAAAAGGTGATGGAAAAAAATGATATTGATGTTCAGTATAATACCCTAATTAGTCCCTCTACTTTTCTCTCTATTTTTTTTGGTCCCTCTATTCAAAAATGCTCCAGACTAGTCTCTCTAAAAATGTGCCTACTTAGTTAGAAATGCTCCTAACTAGTCCCTCCACTTTTAATAATGGGCCAACTAGGGACTAGTTGGGCCATTATTAAAAGTGGAGGGACTATTTGAGAGCATTTTTAACTAAATGGACACATTTTCAAAAGTAAAAGGACTAGTCAGGATCATTTCTGAGTAGAGGGACCAAAAGAAGAGAGAGAAAAGTACATGGACTATTTTGGTGATTATATCTTGATATTCCTATAGCCATCAGGAAAAGGATAAGAAGCTGTGCTTAACACCTAATATCTAACCATGTGTTGTGTAACAAGTTATCTTAAGCCTACAAACGTCATTGCAGCATGCAGATGAAATCCAAGCACCCAAATCATACAAGAAGCTCTTCAGAAGCGAGAATTGAATAATGCAGTCATGGCAGAAACACAAGCTTCAAAAAAAAAACTATCTTAAGACACTCAACATGAACAGTGACCCTACTAGTAAAGAGAACGCTACCAATCAAATAAACCATGCAAAATGAAATTAACATTAGGTTTTTGCCATGAAATGAGAGGGGTTTAAAGATTCAATATATGGTTTAAAAATGATAATGGCCATGAAATGGGAGGGTTTAGAGTTCAATCGAAGGTTTGATCATGGAGAAAATGATAACGCTGGTGAAAAAGAACATACCCAATTCTTGGTTCAATACTCTAAATTTCTTGGCTCTAGAAAACCGCAATCAAGAAGATCAGGTCAAAAAGACCAAGAACAAATGTGAATCACTAAACTAATAACCAAATTTCACCAAGAAACTCCAGAGTTTTCCATCAAAGCTGTATTCAAACATTAAAAATCACAACACCAATCAAACCAACCATACCATGAAATGAAAGGGGTTTAATGCTTCAATTATGCTTTGAAAGTGATAATCGCCATGAAAAAAAGCTCGATTGAAGGCTTGATAATGATTCAATTCTCAGTGGCCATGGTTTCAACGCCCCAAATTTCTTGGCTTTCTCTCCTCTTCTCCGATCAAGCGGTTTATGTCTCACTGGATCTTCGGCTTCTAGTTTATAAGGTTCACCACGGCGGGAAATCACCACCTTCATCCCATTTTTATTTTAACAAAAAAAAAATACCCTTGAGAAATTAGTAACGTTATAAAAACAAATAAATAAAGTTTTGTAAAACCTACACATAATTATTTTTTTCCAACCAAAAATAAATAAATATTATATTAGGGTATATATTAAAATTTTCATAATTGAGGTTTAAGTATTAAGTTTGCATATTAACTAATAATAAGTTAAAACATTATATTTGTAAGAAAATGATGTTGCATTATTCATAATTACTTGAACTAGGCAGAAATACAAAATAAATAAATAAATGTCTCATTCGTTAAAAAAAAAGAATTTTTCTTTAATAAAAAAATGCATAAATATTAAATTATTGCATTCTAACTAATAATAAGTTAAAAAGTAAATTTGTAAGAAAATGATGTTGCATAATTCATAGTGACTTGAAGTTGGCAGAAATACAAATAAATAAATGTTTCATTCATTAAAAAAAAAGGATTTTTTCTTTCAACAAAAAAAAAATGCCAAATAATTATTTTGGTTATTGGTCCTGATGATTTCAGAAGTAATTAGCAGTTAAATACCATCTTCACAAAACCTTTCATCGTTGTAATATATTAAATTTTATTTATTCACTTGCTTTTTAGTCTGATAAATAGAAAATTTAGATTTATCATCCTTTTTTCAAACTGAAATCTCAAGGAAATTGATCAAGACCCATTGACCTTGGCTGTGTAAATATATTTATGAATTCTTTATTCACTTGCTTTTTAATTTGATAAATAGAAATTTTAGATTTATCATCCTGTTTCTAAATATGCGTTTAAATTATGGTAATGGAATGAAAGGGAATGAAATAACGAAGGAGGGGGGAAAGGAATTTGTAGGGGATAATAATGAAAATAGTGTTTGATTAGAGAAGTAATTTATGGGGAATGAGAAAAGTAGAAAAATAATTTATTAAAAATTAAAAAAGTAATGAAAAAATATAATATAAAGTTACTTTTATGCCCTTAATGTAAAGAAATAAATTTTGTTGTTTATTGAATATTTTAAATAAAATTTTAATTATTATAATTAATTATTTAAATTACTTATTAAGTTATGACTTATATTTGAAATAATATTTATTTAATATAATTATTATATGATTGTTATAATTAAATATTAATTATTTTAATAATATTACATTTATATTAAGTATAAATATTTATTAAATATAATTATTATAAGATTGTTATAATTAAATAGCTATTGCATTATAATGTTGGAACAGGACACCTGAAATTGGGCAACAGATGACATGTCTGGTTGAGGATAAAAGCTTTCACACATGGGTGAAGATTCACAACAGAGGCCAACTTGAGAATATGATTGGTTCTTTCCTATTACAAGAACTAGAAGCTAAGTAAAAACCCAGAGATTGGGAATGTTTGAAAAGTCACCATTACAAGCAACCAGCACCCACAATGTTTGATGCTGCTGATGATTTGGACAGACTACAATGCTGTCTTGGTGGTGACACAAGTTCAACCTTAAGTTCATCATATGGAATGTCATCATCTACGGATAATTTTTGGTAAATATGTTGAGGCCAATTAGAAAAGACTTCAACTTCTTCATGCAATTTCTTATACTTCCGCAGGGTCATTAAAGATTTTGTACTTTCCTCTTTATATAAGCAATGATGCAGCATTTGAGTATAAACTTCAGAATTGAAAATCAAGTATCCAAACCTGAACTGTTCTTGAACTTCAACACGAGAAGGTGATCAAATCTAAACTCCAACCGCAAGTACTTCAGCTAACTTCAAATGTTTGTACAAGAATGCTCTTCCGCCGAATGTCTATAAAGAAAATACACTGATTAAGAGATATGAGCTCAGTCATTAATTTGGCTTGAACACAAAGTGATGATTTCATGTACCTATATTTCAGGTTCTGGTGCAACATCAGCATTTTCAAATAAGCAGAAAACTGCATATTCAGTAATCATGTGCCTGAATTCAATCTTCAAACAGAGATTCAACAAGTGATTGAATTTCAAGAGACAATAGCCAATCTCACCTCTCACTGACGTACCCCAGCCCGGACATGAAAGTGCATTTGGAACCTTCATTCCTTGAACTAGAACTAGCGAGAGAAGAAGGAAGAGAGGAAGACAAGCCAATGAGGACAAGGCGTAGGGGAGAGCAGAGCAACAGGGAAGGCCTAGTAGATGACGATGCCCATCCTAAGCTGCATTTGTATGCAAGTCTTCCAATTAGTAATACCTATGAGAAATGAAGGAAAAAGAAAATGAGTCCCATTGGACACATAAATGAACTTGCCAAAAAATAATTTAGCAGTATAAGGTATCAAGCTCACCTTCAGAAGTTGATTATTTTCCTCTTGAATTCCATGATGACCAAATTGTAGTAGGATGATGGATGCATCATTCAATAAAGAGGTCACCAAATGGAGATGATTGGCAATATGCATGATCCTTAAAAATCAGAGAAAGTTTGAGTGAAATCTAAAATTATTGCAATCTCACAATAAACATATTTGTAAAACCTTTAACCAAGGGCTGCTAAAAATCAAATTCTTGAATCCATCTAGCAAAAGCAATGTATTGGAGAGGTGAAGAATCTGCAACTTTTCAAAGCCTCGGAAATTTTGAGGTAGAATAAGCCTCAAAGAGTTTCAAATACACCAAAGCATGGCATGATAACTACTTAGCAGAAAAATTATCTGTGCCTTGATTTTAAGTTTATACTTGCATCCATTGGATGAGAATTTGTTGAAAAGAACTCGAAGAAACCAAAAATAGTCAAGTGTTTAATCTTCATTCCATTGTGTTATCAAGACATGCAGAATCATGCAGATATATCAGTATCCAATCTGTAACAGACTGCTCAAAAACCTTAAATTGGCATCAGAGTCTTGCAATGAAGTCCACATACATCTCTAATTGATTTTTAAAATAGTTTCCCTTATAGCATCTCTTATCAGCAAAACAACGTTTTTTTTTTTCTTTTTCTGATGCCAGGACATAGTTCCTCCATCAAACAAATCAAATATCAAAGAAGAACCATAACCAAGACAAACAACAAACACATAAATGCATCACATGATTCACATCATGACAACTATACTGCAGGAGATGATTTAATATAACTACAATTCTATAATGAATCTAAATTAATCTATCTATAAGTTCATAGTGTTTTTTTTTTCTTTTTTTCTTTTCTTTTTCTGATGCCAGGACATAGTTCCTCCATCAAGAAAAGACAGAATTTTACAAGATTCAATGTCCATCAAACAAATCAAATATCAAGAAGAACCATTACCAAGACAAACAACAAACACCATAAATGCATCACATGATTCACATCATGACGACTATACTGCAGGAGATGATTAATATTGTTGGGACGCAGTGGTTAACCTGGTCCATAGTCCCACATCGTCTGTGAGAGTCAATCTCCCTAGCCTTATATATCCTAAGCCAATCCTTCCCTCTAACTGCAATTATGGAGAAGTTAGGGTGGTGGGTCTTTGTATTAATATGGTATCAGAGCTACTGTTCCGATCGGCCGTGACTAGGATCTTGGGTCCCACATCCGCTGTGGGCCCAGGGGGGGTGTTGGGACGCAGTGGTTAACCTGGTTCATAGTCCCACATCGTCTGTGAGAGCCAATCTCCCTAGCCTTATATATCTTAAGTCAATCCTTCCCTCTAACTACAGTTATGGAGAAGTTAGGGTGGTGGGTCCCTGTATTAACAAATATAACTCCAATTACATATGATGAAAAACAAATTCATCAAACTAAATTAATTTATCTATAAACTATGCACATAGTATAAGTTCATAGTTTCCAAATCGTTTGTAATAAATCCACAATTCAAGTAACTAATAAACAATTAAATTAAAAGAACACAATATAGCCAAACTTATGATTTGTTTGGCTGTGTGAGAGAGAGAATATTTCATGAATGAGGAACATATACAGTTTGTATGTAAACAGATAGACACTGTCTTTTTTTTTCCTGGACAAGAGGAACAGAGTCCAATAACTCCACTAAATCGTCAAGGGTGTGCACAAGTCTTGGTGGAGCAAGTGGGGGCGGGGCCCGCGCACATAGACACTGTCTTTGTGTGAACACACCTATTCATCTAGATTGCCTTGCTAATTCATGTAATAACTTTAGCACAAATATCTAGCAACACCTGCAAACTCTAACATACCCTGTAAATTTGAGAACATTGACATGTATAGTTTGTGGGGTTGAGCATGCACATCACCAACTAAATTTGTATTTTTTTTTCTTCATATATAATATATTTTTGTAGTAACTTTGAACCCAAACAGTGTTCTGTTTATCTAAATCCTAGCTGCCTAATGCCAAAATTCACTGGATGAGTGTCTAAAGTTTTTTAATTTAATTTTTTTATATTGTAATATGATCGATTTTAAGTTTTCAATCCTTTAATTTATTTAGTCTTATAATATATATATATATATATATATATATATATAATGTAAATGTAATTGAATCCTGTTTGTGGTTTAGACAAATTGGTGGCTTGGGAAGTGATCAAATCAGAATTTTCATGTCAATAATACATGGGTTGATTTGTTCCACTAAATATAATCAAAATATATTTATAGTTAACCCAGATTCATTTACATCATATCAGGATTGTGACATGCCCAAATGAAAGAGCATATTCAAATAACACATCACCTGCACATTTGTAATCAAGAAAATGGAGATTTTTTCATCTGAACCCTAAATAAATCCCTAGGTTTTGTTCACAAGTATATCAATATGAGACAACTTATAATTGTCGAATGTCATGGAGCAAAAATTAATATTTTTGATATAAGCATATCAATAGGGCAATATATATATATATATATATATATATATATATATATATACATTTATCATTTTATTTTTCAAAATATTCAAAATGTTTGGGAAAGATTTCAAGGTTTCAGTTTTCTGAATATTTATGTCTTATAATCTCTTTTGTTCAAATAGTTACTTTAGATTTTTATTTTTTTATTGTATGTTCCAATTTTCTTCAATGTTAGCTTACACTATAATTTAAGAAGATATTAATTTTTTCCATGGGCTGTGACATATCAACTACATTTTAGGAATAAAAGATTACTCATGTGGTCAGGTCCTTTAACTCATGCCACTTGACTAGTTCATTTAGTGGAATTATAAAAAAAAAATTTTTTTAGTAAATTTTAAAATAATATGTATATAAATTCAAATTTATAATTTTTCAATTCCAGTAAGTAAAAATAACAACATGAATTGGGGGCAAATCTAAGGCATGTTTTTTTGATATGTGACACTTATACATGCAATTTCAGACTACCTGAGGGCATATATGCAATTTCATGATGCTCTATGGTTATACATGCAATCCAAAGATATAACATTACTATTCAAAGATATGAAAATATGTAAATTTCAAGGTAAAATATGCAAAACTAACAATATGCCATCTATTGTAGGAATAGTTTAACATTAATTTCTTTTATCAATCCAATAAACTAATCTTGTAACTAAATCTTTTTTTATTGTCTAATAAAAAAGAAAGAAAAAAAATCCATCATTTTCATCATTTGTTGCTCCTTTTTAGATTAAACTATATATTTAAACTCTCAAAACTCTCATATCATATTATGAACCAATAAAACTAGAGACCATGACTACAAATATCTGGAAATTCAATATGATATAAATAATCTGATTCCAAATAAGATAAGATGTGTGTCTAACAATAGTGGCAAAATGGTTTAAAAACTCTGATAAATGATATAGCCGCTTTTTTGCTAATATATTAGTTTCACCTATGAATCTTCACAAACAAATTATTTTCATTTTTTCATGCAAAAGGACAGGATTCAGTATGAATTCTAAAGAAGGCAATTCAGTTCTAGCACATGATTAAATAAAATGATTAAAAAATAATTAAACTGTAGCATGATGAGGTGATAACATCTTAATTGCAGAACTGAGTACTTTGGATGTTCCCAAATGTTCAAATAACATTGACCTACTGAATATGTCTATAAAAAAAAAGAAAAAGAAAAAGGGGAAAAAAAACCAAAGCAAGTAAAATATAGTCATTCTTTGATAACGCAAGCAAGAAGATTTTATGTACCTCAATGTTAAGTTGTGGTACAACTGCTACTACATCAGACTTCATGTTCACCAGTATATGCTTAATTACAAATTTTACTGGGTACAACTGCAATTATGAAGTTTCATAAGGTTATATATTCAGAAAAAAAAAGGAAGAAGAAACGTTTACTCTAACTAATATACATCAATTCTGCAGTGAAAACCTTGGCTTCCCTTTTTTCCTAGGTGTTTTGTTTTTCTCTTGTATCTGGTTGCTCCACTTCTAGTGGATTTTGTTCTTCGCTTGTTTTGGTTTGTGGTCGTTTCAGGCTTTGGTGATTGAGTCGTTGTTGGCGCTGTTTGTTGTCACCTTAGTATGTAACTGCTTAAACTTTCTAATAAATGTGGTTTATCTACTTTGTCAGAAAAAAAAAAAAAAAAAAACTTGGCTTCAAGAGCTATACTTTTGCTTAATAAAAATCTCTAAAAATATAGATTTATTGCAAAATTATTGGATATTTTAAATCAGAAAACCAAAAAAATAGGAAATACACAAAAACATAGAGAAATAGATTAAGGATGAAGACTTACTTGTCTAGAGTACCAATTGATCTTTTTTACTGTTATGAAGTAATCTGAATATCTCTTAAGTATTTCTATGATTCACCAAGCGATGGCACATAAGCATTTGCAAGTTTCCACTTTGCATTCCAGTATGCTTCATCCAAAGTGATCTCTTGACAGCTTCCAAAAAAAATTTCATTTTATTAGAGAGTGACCACAAGGTAAGAGCAAGTCACACAATCAGGACCAATTCCTTTAATTCACATTTCCAGCACTACATTGACAGCCTCTTCAACCATTCCAGCAATTCCATAAGCCTTGATCAAACTATTGAAGCTATACAAATCTGGTTCTAGTCCAAGTTATTCAGCTCAGCACACCAGTAACATCCTCAATCCAACCCTTCTTTTCATATATATATATATATATATATATATATATTAATCAAAAATTGTATGTTTAGTGACTGGAAGTACAACTGAACTCTTTCATCTCCTGCAGGACTTCATTCAACTTCTCAAGTTGACCTTCTTTTCCATATGCATCCAACATAGAATTGTGTCCTTCAAGGGAGAATAACCAGCATCTCTCATTATTTAAACAAAATATAGCTCATCAACTTTTTTTTTTTGAAAACAGCTCATCAGCTTAAATCCTTGATTTCACCATGAACTGATAAGATGGTATTGTAAGAAATAATATCAGCTAAATGCTATATCTGTGAGCCATCCAGAATAATTTTCTTGGCCTAAATAAGGAACCCTGCTATACCATAGATATCAAGCATCACATTGAAAGTTACTCCCTCCGTTCCTTTTTATTTGTCGTGGTTAACCGAATCTCACGTACCAAGAAATTTAATTATTTCACAAAATTTTATAAAAAATTTGTTATATTTCCAAAATTACGCATAATTTATGTTTCCATATTTTTCTCTCATATGTAATTCCAACAAGAGAGTTGAATAAAGTATTAAAGGTAATTTTGGAAAAAAAATAATAAATGCTTGATATTAAAAAATGACAGATAAAAAAGAACAAAAGGAGTATGGTGTTAGTAACATATCCACAATGAATCATCTCATTGAAACATGGTGCGCTCATCCACTACCAAGACTTGGCCACAGCAATTTATCACACAATTATATATTGCCTCATCCCATGTACCTCCAAATCTCAGCGTCAAATAGTAGGTATTTGCCAATTTTTCTAGCATCCCGCATTGCTAATAAATTCAAGCATATCCATAAATAACAATATCTTTCTGGTTTTCCATCATATCCACAACTAAACAAGCATCCTTCAAAGGCTCTGCTTTAATATGCATTCTCACAACTATACTGTAAGCAATAAGATCAAAAGTGACCCCTGATGCTTTCAACTTCAAGTAAAGATCCTCTGCTTCAGTGAATTGCTCAGGATACTGAATACATCTATCGCAGAAGAAGTGATGTGCTGCTAATAGCATCCTCGTAACCACCGGCCTCCATGCAGGAACATATCAGTAAATGGTACAACCAGTCTTCATAATTTGAAGACTTCAACCTTTTTTCCTGCAAGGGTTGGAAAGCATCATCCAAGAGGGAATATTGTATATAGGACATGACAAACACAAGTTGATGTGTGATCCACTAAAATTCCATCACAAAAAGAAGGTAATAAAATTTGAGGAACTTTATCTACTCAACATGGACGAGTATTGGCAGCAAGCCGACCTCATATCTAATCTACTAAGTTTTGAACAATATCACTGTCGTCCCCATGCCCGGCATACAAGTTGACCATCGTGCAGAAGTTTGAACAGTTACGATTTAATCCTGACCACTTGATTTCCACATAATTTTGCATAGCCTCTATCTAATAGTCAGCCCAATCACAACCTTCAATCATGGACCTATATTTTATTTCATCAGGCTCCAATCCTATGTTTTGGAGCCTATGAAATACAAGTTCTGCAGCTTTGACATTAGTTTGCTCTCCATAACCTGTGATCAAGGTGTTGTACATAAAATTATTGGGGGAAATTCAGCTTCTTGCATCAATGTCAATACAGACTCAGCCTCTTTCAGCTTACCTCGCTCACTGGAGGCATTAAGACGAACTAACCAATTCTCCGAATCTGGAACCGCTTCATCTCCACCCATAAAGTGGATAATTCCCTCAGACTTGTCATACATACCTAGGCGTGTGTAAATCGTCATCATTGATGAGTAGGCCATGAAAAAGTGAATTTTGCAGGTCCTCATGTGGCTAAAGATAAACTCGGCTTCTGAACGATTGCTCTTTCTCTGATAAAGACCCATAAGCATGCCAATAGTGACAGTGTTAGGCCTCACCTCTTTTTCTAACATCATGTGGAATCACTTTGCTCCCCACTCAACAAGCCCTCTTTTAGCACACACTTGTAATAAAAGGTTAAATACTTGAGAGTTCAGCTGACAATCTGAATCAGAAATTATTTCTGATATTAGTATGTTAGCCGTATCCCCGTCCTCTTTTGTAGCAGATACTCGGATGGTCAATTTACAAACTGACATATTTTGCTTCAACTTTCCATTTCTCCTTATCCATTTGATGAAGCACATCATCTTCTCATCAGTTCTTTTTTCTATCAGTTTTAGAACATGCATCCAATCATTTGTCGCCCAATAGCAGATAGAACAGCATTTGATCTACAATCATCTTCCACACTATTAGTTGCCTGCTCACTTGTCAATTAAACAGGACTCGAAAATTTTGTCTCGCAGACTTTTCATGCCAAGTATCTAATGCCATATATTTCTCCTCTGCATTCATAGTAGCTTTAGTTTGGATATCTACAGATTTAAAAATTGGATTTTTCAAAGTTAAGCTAGGACCCAACAAATTTAATTGATCAACTAATTGGGCCTCTTCAACTACTTCAATCAGTGATTTACTACCATGAACTCCAACCATCCCAGAAACTATGAATGTTTTAAATCTATTGTGATCATTAAGACCACATCTGAAACAACCGGCCACAAAAGAAGATGGGACATTAACTTTTCTTTTCAAGGACATACCAACTCAGAAACCACCATAGGAATGGTTTCCGCTCACTAGCTTCTTGCCACTCACCCATGAATTACAAACAATCCAATCAGCTGCCAACACATAAACATTTCCCAAAGCCTCAAATCTTTTTTCTGTCATGAAACTCTGAGGCAACGGAAAATTTCAAAGAACCCATCTTTTTATGAACACATTGTAAGAAATTAACTAATGCGCAAGGGAGGAGGTGTCAATCAGCAGATGCAGTCAAAACAATGAGTAATTTCTATAAATGAAATTTAATCCACCCGAGAAGGACATGAAAATCTTCAACCAGGAAATAGTGCAGCCTGCGGCAAAGTGCAAAGAATTAAGAAAAAAAAAAAAGACTGTATTAGAAGCAATTTTGATGATGCAACATAAAACTCTAAATCTCTCACTAATATTAGGTATTGATAGTAGAGATAAAATTGCAGTAAACCAAATTTTCCTGCATGGTCATATGTCAGAAGTGGGTAGTACATATAAAAACTTACACATAAATTACACGAGTGTAAAATATGGTAAATTGATTTGTAGGAACTTAAAAAAATAGAAATATTCCCAAATAAAGTGACACAAATGAAGCAATTTAAAAATGAATGAACAATCTGAGCAAGATGCCAATTTGAATAATTTTTAGTAGAGTGGATAACATCACAGCTTATACAAGCTTTTGATCAAAACAATTATCATTTACATAACTAACATAATTGAATTCTCTTGAAAATATAACACTCTTGATGAGTTGGATAACTAAATAGCGGAAAAAGCTCTCAAAACAACCAGTACTTGCATATACAAAATTTTAAACTAGCGGTTCTAATCAGTGAATGCCAATGAAACAATATGGTCAAAAGTATGCTTAATAACACATAATTCAACTAAAAAAAATTATCAAATACAATCCCTGTAATCCAAAATTGAAGTTACTAGCCAAAAAGCAATAGAATCCTTTTTATAAAAAGTTTAAACTGAACTTCATCCTGACATAAACCTTGAATTCAGTCATCAGATTAAACCATATAGTTTTATCTATAATTGGGTTACAGGCAGCTGATTCCATACAAGTCTTCTTAACAGCACTAATTTCACCAAAAAGAAGAAAAAGAAAAAACTTGAGACAGAAGGAGCACACATAGCACACTGACCTTGCGGGATCAATAGCTTGGGCTCAAATTTTGAAGCCAGATGTAACTCAGAAGTAAAAGTCAGGATGACAACCTCTGGCTTGAGTGTGAATCTGTGGAGAGAATGGGATGCCTTGACCTATAGCCCAAAGAAAGTATTCATTTATCCTTTATATAATACAAAAATAGAGAAACACAGAGGGATAAAGACTTAACAGAGGAGATGCATTGGCATGGTATTGCACATGAACTTATACTCGTACTAAATTCAATCAAGATGAGCATTACAAGTCAACCTTAAGCCCATCACAAACTGCAATATCAGTAGCATAGAACTTCATAATCGCATTGTTTGCATCACACATGACAGCCTTTATTTCACTTCACATAAATTTTAATTAGATGTATTACAAATGATCCCAGCAATGAAACCAATTTTGTACAACCCTCATTGCACCAACATGTTCATAAAACAAATTCATGCCCTAAACAAATTGACAGACTTTCAGTTTTACAACAACATTGCAAATTGTTAATGCTTCCATTTTTCAATCGGAATCAATTCAATAAAGGAACAATAAGAAACTACCAAACATTGTGCTCAAACTCACACATCAACTAAAGTGACAAAGTTATCAACTCCCATCGATTAAATATGATTCACACTCATCAAATCAACATAAACATTAAAAACACAAAACAAAAAACGAAAGAATCCATCTTTCAGATCAGAAACAGTGCCTCTCCGCTCAATAAAAAAACAGAAAGATGCAGGTACGAGTTCGGAGTTTGAATCTTACCCTTCTCGAGCGGATCAAACAACACAAGATGATGGAAAAGGAGAAGAACTGAATATTAGATCCAAAGATCAGATAATAACATAAATACTATTAAAAAATTAATTTTTAAAAAATAATAATAACATAAAAATAGTTTAAAAATAATTTTAAAATCTCATTTTTGTGATTTTTCAAAACCATGTGAGTGAAAAAAATTCCGTTAGCATTCTTCTTGAACTAATTTTTGATCATGTTAATTAAGGATTCCTGAAAATTGAACCTAAGCAAGGCTTACTGAAAATTAGAAAATAGAAGAAGAAACAAGAAATCTAGGGTTTTTTGAGTCATGATTCTCTTCTATCTCTCCCAACACCAGCATGGGACGGACCAATCATAACGGATTTACCGTTACCGGTCACGTGATAGACCTGTTAACCCGTTTTATAAAGCAATAAATTAAAAAATCATTGAGGATATTGGTTAGTAGTAACCTTTTATTAAAAAATTAAAATTAATTAATTAATTAAATTAAATTAGTATTTTTCATAATGTTATTGTCCTTAAAAAATTTATATAAGAATACTGGTCTCTTTAAAAAATAAATTATTGAATATTTTACAAATATTTCAATTTTTTTTTTTTTACAAAAATGACAAGCACGGTCGAGAGATAAACATGTATAAAAATGCACAAATTACAGTAGTTTAATGACCTATTTAAAAGGATCATAAGTTATTTGAAAGGCCATTCTATGCAAACCTAGAGGAGAAGAATATCTATTTAGGGTTCGTAAAGCATACTTCTACTGATCTTTCACGTAGATTTTTCTCAATGTTCCTTCGAAATCAATTTACACTCTTTTATTATTCTTTGGATAATT